>NC_035438.2:33509389-33721218 GCF_002127325.2 Helianthus annuus
TAGAATGTTCACATTTAATAAGAAATCGGTCTACATGTATTTGAACATATATCAAACACCTAAATGGTTTTGATTCTATTGTTTAAACTAAAAAAGCAAACACACATTCAAACTGATTTGTAGAAAAAAGATGAACTAAAGAGATTAGGAAAACATACCTTAATTCTCCAACTGGCTCTCCAAAGCTACTCAATATGATGATTTTTATGGTAAACAAAATTCGAAGAAAGAAAGACACTGTAAGGTCATAGAACTACATTATATAGAGCTAATATCCGAATTTTTCTCATGGAAGTTAATATTAATTCAGACAGTTAATAAATCATGGGATAGTGGGAAAGTGGGCTAAACTGAAAATATTTTTAAAATAACTGCATAATCAGTTACTAAACCTATAAGTTTTATATACCAGCTAAATTTTCATTTGAATTTTTTATAAACAAAGCTGAACTTCTGTAAATGTATCAACAAAAATATTAAACTATTTGATAATTCCACTAATGAAGACATATTTATTAAAAACTTTTATGTGTACTGACATTGGAATACAGTAACAATAAAAAATATAATTTTATATTTATCTAAACATAATATATAAGCAATTCTTTATAAACAAATAATACACAAACAAATAGTAGAGTAAAAAGCAAACATTAACTAAAAAAAGAACATTACATCCGATGAAGGAATTTTTCAAAATTCAACAAACATTTCGAAGCAAAAAAAAAAAAAAGGATTAGCAAACAACATGTATTACTGAAGACTTGCTGGCACAATAGTTTCCACATACATTGCTGTCCGTATAGCATGATTCCAATCGCTTGGTATGAAAAGGTCACATGTCTTCTTGTTCAAATCTATTTCATAAACCTCACCCCAATCTGTCATCACAAAACACTTTTCTTCTGAACTAACATGTGTAATTGAGCACCAAACTGGCGTTGGAATATAACTGATCTTCGGAAACAACATGACCTTCGTCCAATGCTCACCTTCATAACGCCATAGATCCACAGCCATATCTATAAACCCATGACTAACAAACACGTGAAGTTTGTTATTCATATTAACCAAGTTCCCCTGACATGTTTCACCATTGCCAACATATGGAAACCCTATTTCTGAAAACGTCTCTGTATTCACATCAAATCGAATTATGACAATATCACCAGCAAGCCAAAACTGGAATACAGTAAAATATAAACCATCCTCACAAAAAGTCCCCCCCGACCACACATAACCATTAGTATGGTAATGCCTTTTTTGTAAAAACGGTATTCTCTTCCAATGACTGGTCCTCCTTGAATAAGCCATAACATCAACTGTAAAACGACCACGTTTTATATGTAAAACTCTGTAATCATTAGAGGAATCGATATATAGGCCAACAGCATCGGAATAGATTTTGAAAAAACCATAAGACTTAGAATCAGATATGTTGATGCAGCTACAGATCAACGGATTCCAAATAAGCATTTCAAACGTATTGCGTAAACAAACACATAAAAGCCCATTCAAGCTTGATAAAATCCACACATCAGAAGGGCGAACATGAAACGGTAGGGTAATCATGGTTTTCTCATCGACTAAATCAACACCCGTGCTGGAAATAAAGCATGATTCCTGTCCAATACTAAGAATTTTTTGTCTAGACCCCTTACACATATGTCTACAGTGCATCATGACAAACTCCTTCGACGATATACATGACAACCATTCTTTACATACCTTCTTTGCACGACCTACACATTTTGCAGGAAGTCTTGGCAGTATCTCTGACATTATTAAGTCAGGACCAAGGTCAGGCAACTTAGTGTTCGACTCAGAGGCTGAGTAGAGGCACCCCTTCAACTTTTTCATAACTCGATAGTTTCTGATATTAGATCTAGAAATACAGTAATACACGAATTTTAGGGATATTAGTGATATCTTATATAGAGCTACATGTCCGACTTTTAATGAAAACAGTTCATTTATTGAGTAAAACATAGGTAGTTATTCAATCATAGGTTAGTGAGCAAGGATCATGACAAGTGGGTAAGTGGACTGACTTAGAAATAAACTTAACATAACCGAACGATTATATTAATTTCTAAAACCCTAAGTTAGTTACTTGATCATCGCTTAGTGGCCCGATGATCATGGTAACGTGACTAAGAAGGCTGACTTCAACATTAAATCAGTATAACCGTCTTTTTATATGTTTTTTTTTCAAAATATCTTATTCTTTTCCCGTTGTTATTTATATAACTGAATGCTATTTTGAATTTTCGCTCTAAATAATAGAAAACTTATTATTTTAAAAAAACCTATAAAGGACTAAATATTTTTTTAAATACCTAAATAGGCCTCTTGTTTGAGAACACGGAATTTGTTAACATGAAACAGGATATCATTGGGTACTTAATTTTCTAGATTGTTTTTCTATGAATTATGTGTAACTACTTATATAACTGTTGAAGTTATGCATATCTGGAATTTTTTTTACGTATTTTGAAAGTAAAAGAAGATTTAACCTTTATAAACATACATACAAATTGGTGAAAACCACTACCTACATTTTTTTTTTCATAACAGTAATGTTTATTATTAAATAAACAATTAATCATCAACATATATGCTAAAACTTATTATAATAGTAACAAAAACAATGAGTTAGGAAAACTTAATCTAATTGATTGGTTGATTTTGATGATAACACATTATGTAATATGTAATATAGTTAACATATAAAACATAGAAAAATAAATTGAAAAAAGGAAACTACATTTAAACTAAAAATAGTTGAACAAACAAACCTTAACAAACACTGACTTGAAAGGCAAAACATAAAAGATGACTATGACAAAACAGGACTTAAACTGAGTAAACTTAAAATTCAACCCATCCAACATGATCGTTGCAATTTTTAGTTATACGTGGAATCTTTGATCTTTTCAATGGACTATCCAAAGAGTCTGCTGTATCACTTAACTCAGACTCCAAATCATCTTGTTGTTTTGCCTTAAAATCATCTTTCCGACCATTCGAATCTTCACTTTGGGTAATATCAATGACCTCATCCCATTTCCAAGTTAGGAGCGCATGCTTTCTTTTAGCTTGTTTTTCTATGTTCTGAAACTACAAGAACTAAAAACATTAGTATAATCCATTTTAAAAAAAAACATATAGGTGTGAAACAATCATGATACACTTATGCAATGAAAACTTTATTTAAAAAAAACACCACCTGTTCAATAACCTCCCTATGCATTTCAGATTTGAATGGACTAAAATAATGTCCATATGAAATGATCTCTACACTTCCACTGTCCGTCTGAAACAATAAATTGATAGAATTTAACAAATCAGACTAAATATCAAAACAATTTTTATACATTAGCTGTGACTTAAAACGATACCTTCGGAGAATCTTTCATTGGGCTGCATATTTGATTCTTCTTCGGTGTCATTGCATCAAAACCCAGCTGAAAAAATTACAATTGCTACCATATATTAGAAGACTAAATATTTGGTGCAATTCACAAACAATTAGAAACCATCCACATGCTTTGCTAACTAATAATTTACATTCCAACTTACTTTCTTTGCAGGCTGATCGTCTTCATAAATGTCCACGAAGTCATCCGAGATATCCATTAATGCAGATGTGTTGCTGTATGAATACAGGAAAAGCGAAAAAAAGACATAAGATTACACTACCTGAACTTGTATTATATAGCCACCAAAATATGCAGTTAAGTGTCCACTACCCCACTAAGTCCCTGAAAATAAGGAACACATTTTAAACCGCATTGCAACCTGCATTTCTGATTGGTGCATCTTGATAAACTGCAGGAAACCGCAAGATCATGGGTGAGAGAGTGTTGAACTGCCGTGAACTGCTGCTTCTAGAAGGAATTTAGAGACTTTATACGGCTGAGATTAAAAGTTGAGGACTTTGAACGGCTGTAATTAGCCCAAAAGTCGGTTAGCAACAACGGGAACATTATAATATAGAATGACACAAGCTAAATAAGGCTCACAAGGTTTATGAGACGATTTTTCATGGCCCAACTTGTAAATCTTACCATAGTAGCTTGAGCTTGACCCGACTTAAATTGTGCCGATTTCAAATAATAGTTAAGTTGATTTTAACTAGCTCGTAAGTTAGTCAACTCGATTACAACTTGGTTAGTGCCCCACGATGAACTACTGATCAACTAAGTTAACTTGTTTGAATTAATACACAAGTAATCCTCAATAGTTGAGTTACTAAAGATAATCTTATTTGAGCAAATATAGTTTTGCTAGTGGACGTTGCCCCAAACCCAATGGACTTATCGGAGCCCAATATAAGTCACCAAAGTCCAACCATAACCAATATTTGGTTTTGTTTTATTTGGGCCATACCATGACTAGACCTCAGCGACCCAAGCCAGCATATGGTGCGATAGAGCGAAGTATGTGTTTAATGTAGAAGATAAGGACGGTGGGTGGCGGTGCCGGTCGTGAAAGACCACCATGCGCAACCCATATACCGCACACATGTTGAATCTTTAGGTGTAGAGTGTAGACACCTGCATCTTTTCTTAATCCTTCTTTTTCCATCGGATTCCTATATTCATGTTTAGTGTTCTATTAGACCCCCCGTAACGGGGCGTTGTTTTTAAAAAAAATTCAAAAAAAAACGCTCCATAACGCCGGAATCCCCATTACATGGGGCGTTTCCGGGCGTTTTTTTTGAAAAAAATTGTTTCCGGCGTGTTTATAAAAACGCTTGAACAATGTTGAATGACCAATCCAAACGGCTAGTTTTTAACGGCTAGTTTTTTTTTTTTTTTATTTCATTTCCCCCTATATATATATACACACACAATCATTTTCAACCAAAAAAATCACAAAAACTCTCTAAAAAATACAAGCATTTTATAAAAACTTGATGGATTCTCCTAGTTCTTCCTCCATGCTAAACTATTGCTACCACGAGTTTTTTGCGGATGGCGATGGTTCAACCGATGAGGAGGTTGAGCAAGAGGCGGTTATGGGTGCTTGTAAACTAGCGATGAGATATGCCGAGCATTGTCGTCGCCCCCAAGCCAAAAAAGGTAAAAGAGGTTATATTGAACGAGACCGACGCGGGGCACACGATCGTTTGATGAAAGATTATTTTGATGAGGAGCCGACATATTCGAACGAAATGTTTAGACGTCGTTTCCGAATGAGTAAGCGGTTATTTCTACGTATAGTCCACGACTTGGAAGCCAACTACGATTTTTTTTTACAAAAAGCGGATGCGAGAGGGGAACTTGGATTTACCGGTATCCAAAAGTGTACCTCGGCGTTACGAATCCTTGCTTATGGAAACACTACCGACATCAATGACGAGTATCTAAAAATGGGGGAGAAAACAACGAGAGATAGCTTGGAGCATTTTTGTCGTGGTAAAATTCCTATACTTTACAATTTATTTTTTTAACATCGAGTATACTTTTATTTTTTTTGTCTATGTTTACAATTCCTATAATTTATTTTTTTTTTGTGACTATTTTTTTTTATAAAGGTATAATTGATGTGTACGGTGCGCGTTATCTTAGAACGCCCACATGGGACGACCTTCAAAAGATCTACGAGGTACATAATGCTCAGCATGGTTTGCCTGGTATGATCGGGAGCATAGATTGTATGCATTGGCGTTGGAGTAACTGCCCGACTGCATGGCGAGGCCAACACACACGGGGTGACCAAAAAGGACCCACTATTATTCTTCAGGCGGTTGCTTCACAGGACCTTTGGGTTTGGTCTGCTTACTTTGGCGTGGTCGGGTCATGCAATGATATTAATGTTTTTGAACAATCTCCGCTGTTAGAGGAGTGGATTTCTGGCAAAGCTCCTAAAGCGTCGTTTTACGCAAATGGAAACTACTACCCTCATGGGTATTATTTGAGCGACGGAATATATCCTAGGTATTCGATTTTCGTGAAGACGTATAGTGATCCTATTGATGAAAAAAGAGCATATTTTAAAAAGGTTCAAGAGTCTTCACGAAAAGACATTGAGAGATGCTTTGGGGTTCTTAAACAACGCTGGCATTATTTGAGAAATCCTTGTCGTGCATGGAGCAAGCAAAAAATGAGAGATGCTATGTACGCGTGTATAATCATGCACAACATGATTTTGGAAGACGAAGGAAAGGCAATATGCCAGAATTATGTGCCAGAAGCCGTTCAAGAAGAGCATCCGCAGGCGTCAATGGAAGAAAGAGTGAATAATGCGCGAGAGTTGCGTTACGAACCGTACCATTCCCAGTTAATGGTTGATTTACTACACCACGCATGGTCGGTTCGGTATGTACCACCGGAGGGAGAGGAAGAAACGGAGGACGAGGGTGAAGAAAGCGAAGATGAAAACTAGTCTTTTTTTTTAAATTCGGATTTTAATTTTTTTATTTGTAGTATTTTTTTTTATTTAACCGCATTTTATGTTTTTTATTTCTAGTATTGTATTTTTTTATTTAATAAAGTATTTAAAGTTTAAAAAAAATAATTGGGAAATGATTGCATGGGCATTATTTGAATAATGCCCCACTACACCATTTTATGGTATAATGCCCCTTGCTGACTAGGCTGCCACATGGCGCAAAACGCCCCATGGTGGGGGCATTATGATGTTTAACCATTACGCATGGTCTTATAGTATTATTCTCTTAAGACACGACACCCAATATAAAGTTTTTTTTTTCTTTAGGGGAGTGGGGGCTTCATGTCATCAACCACTATTCTATCACTTACAAGTTTTTTTTTAGTGGTGGTGGTCATCACTAGTTATGGAATTCCATCACTCAGAACTTTTTTTTTTATTTTTTAAATTAGAAATTAACAATAAAACACTAAAATTATAAATTTCATTAAAACTAAAACATACTGGTCCAATTAAACATACTAGAAAATTTTAGACTACAATTAAAAAAAATAATAAAAAAACTCTACTCCTCGTCCGACTCATGAAACTCCAAACCTAAAAAACCTACTAGTTCGATTAAATCGTATCTCAACCGAAAGTGAGTTTCTTCATCACACAAGTCTTGTTGGATATTTTCTGGAACTTGAACTTGTATAGGAGGATTCGGCACCCAATCCGGAGATATTGCACGCCCGTCTTCTTTGATTAGCATATTGTGCAATATGATACACGCATATACTATGCTATGTATTGATTTCTTGTTCATCGCACGAATCGGTCGGCGTAGTATGCCCCATATACCCTTTAAAACACCAAAAGCCCTCTCAACATCTTTTCTTGCAGATTCTTGCAACTTTTTGAACACGATTTCTTTAACCTCAACAGGAAATGAAGGAGCTTTCACAAAAAAACAGACCATTATGGGTAGATACCATCCACAAGAAAAAAGCCTCGTCTGTAATATCATCTGTTAACATAGAATAGACAGAAGGGTGCGGTACCATCCGTTACGGTTTGAAACAACAGCGACGTGTGCAACACATTGATGTCGTTGTTTGAACCTGGAACACCAAAATATGAATGCCAAATCCATTAATCATTCGACGCCACAGCTTCTAGTATGGGTATGTTTGGCAAAAGTAGCTGGTGGCTGAAAGCTGGAAGCTGGTGGCTGGAAGCTGGTAGCTAGTAGCTGTAGCTTTTTAGATATATTTCGTGTTTGGTAGAGTAGCTGGAGCTTTTAATAAAATGTATAAAATTACCAAAATGGACATAACTAATAATTTAGAAAGTTGGTGCATTAAAAAGTTCCTTATTTTGAGAGGTTAAAATAGTTATTTTTCCCTAAAAGCTTGTAGCTCCTTCTAAACGCTACTACTAGTAGCGTTCAACCAAAAGCTTCAAGCTCCTAACCTAAAAGCTTAAAGCTCCTTCAACCAAACAAGACTTTTTATTAAGTAGGAGCTTTTTCTTAAAAGCTTAAAGCTTAAAGCTCCTAAAAGCTCCATGCCAAACATACGCTATGATGGTTGGTCTTTTGATGTCACCCTTAACATACGCCCCTCGCAACTCTCTTGGACAATTTTTTCACTCGATATGTATACAATCGATGCTACCGAGCATCCCTAGAAAATGCCATCTAGCCTCATGTGCGGCGTAAATACGTGAGATGTCGTGTCTAGTCGGTTTACGTAAAAACTCTTTACCATACAACTTAATGACCGTGTTGCAAAAAAATTGCAGACATTCACGGGAAGTTCTGGACGCCATAGCTAGGTATTCATCAAATTGATCGGGAGGGTTTCCTGTCGCTAGTTGGCGAATGGCGGACGTGCATTTTTGTATCGCCGTGAAACTTGGTTTACCCCTCGCAACGTAACCTTCTTGAAACCATTTCTCGCTTGCTTCGATGTCCCCAACAATCTTTAAAAATAATTCTTTTGGTAAACGAAACCGATCTCTAAACGTTTCGGCATTGTAGAGCGGTGTAACAACTCGCACTTTTGTGCGTCGTTACTACTCATTATACTCGTTACGCCTAGCACCGGAGATTCGGACCATAATGTAACTATAACAGATATATCGCTAAATCGAAGTATAATCGAATAATTACGCATATTCTATCGCTATTACAAATCTATTTTCACAAATTATAACACTCACGATGATGTTGAGTGAGGGCTTAATCTACCCTCCTCGATAACCGTGAGGTGTCAAAACGTAAACAATCAACGCTAACAAGGACTATCGGGTGAGTACCATGCCTCCAGTCGTCATGATGATGATGGCAATACGAGCAAGTAGTACCCCGATTATCACTGTGGCACATCACATCGAAGAACACACTCGAAGGCACGCGTAAATCGATCACCGCATCGAATATTGGTTATATAGATACGTATATACGACCCTTTTGTGAGTATTTATGATAAGTAATTAAATGGTAATATGAATATATGAAAATATGGCCCAAACAGTCGAAAACACACAAAAAACGAGGACTAAAGGCTTCCGTACGGACGGGCCAGCCAAACGGCTAGGCCAGTCGATCGGACGGGCCAGCCGATCGGCTGGGCCGGCCGATCGAACGTGCCAGCCGATCGGCTGGGCCGACCGATCGGACAGGACAACCAACCGGCTGGGCCACCCAATCGAACGGACCAGCCGATCGGCTGGGCCGCCCGATCGGACAGGCCAGCCGATCGGTTGGGCCGGCCGACCGAACGGGCCAACCGATCCGGCCCACCTTTCTTACTTTTCCCTCCTTCCTTGCCTATAAATACCCCTCTTCACCCCCCAAACACTTGTTGTTGCTGCTGCTACTTGACCAAGACGTTCCAGCCCCTTAATCTCTCGATTTCTCGCGATTCTTGTAAGTTTTCAACTCAAATCTTGTACTTCCTTGATCTTTATGCATTCTTTCATCTTTCTACCTTTCGATTTTCGACTTTTAACCGTGAAATCAACGGATTTGGAGTCTTCTAGGGTGATGTCACCATGGAGTTCTTCAAGAGTGATGTCATCCCATGAAGAACAACTCAGATCCGAATGGTTTCCATACGATTCTACATAAATCTCGCCTAAATCCATGTTTTCTAACCAAGGAGTTACGGATTTGAGATGTTCTAGAGTGATGTCATCATGAAGTTCTTATGAACTTCAAGTGTTTGCCTCATTCCACCAAGAACAACTCAGATCTAAGAAACTCCATGAGGATAATCAAGGCTTTCACATCAGATCTATACATAAAAACGGTAGAACCAGAGCTTAGACCGACCTTCTACTCATTCCTAGTGACGCGTTGGTCAAAGATCTGATTCCTAGCAATGTAACCACCAAGTACGGGTTAAACAAAGGAAAACTGTCAAGAACGGCAAGTCCTGATGGAACGGGGTGATTCCCGGCCGTTAGAACAGGTCGGAAATTGATGGGATTTCAGTTGTTTAACACGTCACAACAACGTCCCGACCAAACCACCGATAACACGCGAAAATCATCGAAAAACAGCTGGACAGGCTGGCCGATCGAACGGCCTAGCCGATCGAGCGGCCCAGCCGACCGAGCGGTCCAGCCGATCGGCCAGGCGAGCCGATCGGACGGGCTGGCCGCTCGAGCAGCCCACTCGATCGAGCTGACCATCCGATCGAACAGCCTATCCGATCGGACGGCCCATCCGAATGGGCCAACTTTCGATCTAACTTTCGTCCAATTTCGTGTAATCCGATACCAATTAACGCGTAATTCGTTACTCATGTAATCAGTCTGAAATCAGGGCATTCTCAGGCATCATCCCGTCAATCCAACCAAATACGCACTGTGAGTATACTTGACCCCTTTTATCGAATTTTGGGTGTAACATACGTTCCTTATAAATCGAACTTATCAAACGAATGATTCAAATTGTCAATTTATCACTTGCGAATAACTGTTTGCATAGATATACGTGATGCTAGTTGCATGTATGCTAAGACTTATACTCGTGACGTCCCACCACGACTAGTATAGTACTATTGCGCCCGACGGGGTCTAATTATGCCATCGAAGAGTCGAGCATCGAGGACTTAGCTGGTAGTATCAGTTTTGTGAGTATATATGTCGTGTATTACGTTTATGCATATGGAAATTCGCAGCACTTTTAATCTATTATTCTATTACATATCAAACCTGTATACTCGCTAATACTTTTGTATTGACATTATTTTAATGTATGTTGCAGGACTAGTTGAAGCCTACATCAAATCAAGCTAGGAAGTCTGGAAACTCTCCTAAAATCTAGGTTGTCGGATTTGAGTTGTTCGAGAGGACAAGAAATCTGTGATGACTTATGTGATTGTATTATTTGTTAGTATGGGATAATGAATGTAATAAATATTATCGCAATATAGTTGTTATGGATTCTCTTGAGCAATCTGATTCGCCTAGTGCCGCGCCCCGATGATTTCGCCATCGGTTGGGGTGTGACAGATTGGTATCAGAGCCATAACTATAGGGAATTAGGCAAGACTCGACCTAGTCCGGGTCGACGTCTTAGAGAACGACCTAGTCTATAGTCTATTGACTACCGCGAACTCAACAAGGTGACCGTGAAGAATCGTTATCCTCTTCCACGCATTGATGACTTGTTCGACCAGTTGCAAGGGTCGAGCTTCTATTCTAAGATTAACCTAAGGTCAGGCTACCATCAACTGAGAGTCCGAGAGGAGGACGTCTCCAAAACAGCATTCAGGACTCGTTACGGCCATTATGAGTTTCTGGTTATGCCTTTCGGATTGACGAATGCACCTGCAGTCTTCATGGACCTCATGAACCGAGTGTGCAAGCCTTACTTGGATAAATTTGTCATAGTCTTCATCGACGACATCCTGATCTATTCTAAGAGTCAGGAGGAACACGAACAACACCTTTGGCTTATTCTGGAACTACTTCGTAAAGAGCAGCTGTATGCCAAGTTTTCGAAATGTGACTTCTGGCTTCGCGAAGTCCATTTTCTGGGCCATGTGGTAAACAAGGATGGGATTCATGTTGATCCATCCAAGGTTGACTCGATCAAGAACTGGCCTGCACCCCGTACACCAACAGAAATCCGCCAATTCTTGGGTTTGGCAGGATATTACAGAAGGTTTATCAAAGATTTCTCAAAGATTGCGCAACCTCTCACTTCACTGACTCAGAAAGGTGTCACTTATCGTTGGGGTGATGCACAGGAGTTCGCATTTCAGCACTTGAAAGATAGACTCTGTAGCGCACCTATCCTCTCATTGCCTGAAGGCGCAGATGATTTTGTGGTTTACTGCGATGCTTCCATCCAAGGATTTGGTTGCATGTTGATGCAACGTGACAAGGTCATTGCCTACGCATCACGCCAACTTAAAGTTCACGAAAGGAACTACACTACCCATGATCTGGAATTGGGAGCAGTTGTTTTCGCGCTTAAGATATAGAGACATTACCTTTACGGTACCAAGTGCACCATTTACACCGATCACAGGAGTCTCGAGCATATCTTCAAGCAAAAGGAATTGAATATGCGACAACGCCGATGGGTCGAGCTCTTGAACGATTACGAATGCGCTATCAAGTATCATCCGGGCAAAGCCAATGTTGTGGCTGATGCCCTCAGCCGAAAGGATGCTATACCTAGGCGTGTACGTGCGTTGCAGCTTACCATCCAATCCAACCTTCCCGCTCAGATTCGCGATGCTCAGGTTGAAGCATTGAAAGCAGAGAACATCAGGGCTGAGTCCTTACGAGGATCGAGGCAACGACTAAAACAAAAAGAAAACGACGCCTACTATGTTAACGGACGCATCTGGGTTCCACTTTGTGGAGACTTACGTGAGCTTGTGATGGATGAAGCACATAAGTCTCGTTATTCAGTACATCCTGGTTCGGATAAGATGTACCACGACCTAAAAACTACATACTGGTGGCCTGGTATGAAAGCCAGCATAGCGACCTACGTTAGTAAATGCTTGACTTGTGCCAGGGTCAAGGTGGAATACCAGAAACCATCAGGCCCACTCCAACAACCAGAGATACCTAAATGGAAATGGGAGCAAATTTCCATGGATTTCGTTACTAGCCTGCCCAGATCTCAACGCGGAAACGATACCATCTGGGTGATCGTAGATCGACTGACCGAGTCTGCACATTTTCTGCCTATCAAAGAAACGGATAAGTTTTCTACTCTAGCAGACATCTACTTAAAAGAAGTGGTATCAAGGCACGGAGTGCCAACCTCCATCATTTCTGATCGTGACGCTCGTTTTACCTCTGAACTGTGGCAAGCTATGCATAAGTCTTTTGGCTCACGTTTAGATATGAGCACCGCTTATCATCCACAGACAGATGGGCAATCTGAACGAACCATCCAGACCCTTGAAGACATGCTTAGGGCATGTGTAATCGATTTTGGCAATGGTTGGGAAAAGTATCTCCCGTTAGTGGAGTTTTCATATAACAACAGTTACCACACCAGCATCCAGGCCGCTCCGTTTGAGGCATTGTACGGACGTAAATGCCGATCACCTCTTTGTTGGGCAGAAGTTGGTGACAATCAAATCACTGGCCCAGAACTCGTAGTAGATACAACCGAGAAGATTGCTCAGATACGACAGCGAATGGCGGCAGCTCGTGACCGTCAGAAAAGCTATGCCGATAAGCGAAGAAAACCACTCGAGTTCCAGGTCAGGGATCGAGTGCTGCTCAAAGTCTCACCTTGGAAAGGTGTAGTCCGGTTTGGCAAACGGGGCAAGCTCAACCCGCGTTACGTCGGACCGTTCGAGATCATTGAGAGAATTGGCAAAGTCGCTTACAGGCTGAACCTACCTGAAGAACTCAGTGGAGTTCACAACGTATTCCATGTGTCGAATCTAAAGAAGTGTTTGTCAGATGAGACCCTCATAGTTCCTCTCAAAGAGCTCACAATCGATGACAAGCTGCAATTCGTCGAGGAACCAGTAGAGATTACGGGTCAAGACGTTAAGATTCTCAAGCACACCAGAATACCTCTGGTCCGAGTTCGTTGGAATGCTCGTCGTGGCCCAGAGTATACCTGGGAACGAGAAGACCAAATAAAACTCAAGTATCCCCAGCTGTTTAAGAAAAACGCAACCACCACTGAGGCTGAAGCTACTGCAGAATTTCGGGACGAAATTCCAAATCAACGGGGGGATGATGTGACACCCCAGGAAAAGTGACGTGATGTCGTGGTCACGCAAATTTAATCCCAATAACAACTATATAGATAGTGGCAAGTGGGTATCGAACACAGGGAGTTTGTGGAATATGTGCTATCTCGATGTATGTCTAAGTTCACTAAAGTAAACTAAACTGAAAGAAAAATAAATTCAAGAGTGGGTTTGACTGGTTGATTTTTAAAACTAAGATTAACTAATTAAATTGCAAAAGAAAAGTTTTGGTTGTAAACAATTAGAGACGAGTGACCATCTTTAGTTTCCGGTTTGCTTCAACATTTGTGCTATCATTCACTAGAAAGAACTACATAGACATAGTTCATGTGCAATTACTTGTTGTGATGAAAGGGAACTAAGTACTCAGATTCCTAGAACGTGAGGTTGTTACCCGATGACCAATTGACCCTTACCCGATCCTAGTTCTACCCATGATATCTCGATTGCCAACGGCACCAAGAACGTATGGTTTCAAAATAGAATAATCATAAGCATCAACAATTTAGAAGCAAATAAGAACACACCATGATAAATAAAACATAAATTCAATTTACCATTCTAGAAATATGAAATCAAGCATAATTGTCTCTACAAACCTTCAACTAAAGATGACCATAAAGAGTTTAGCTATCCATGGCTTGAACAACTATCCTCCACCAAGTCCCTAAATCGTTCACTAACCAAGTCTAGATGAAAATAAGTGATAAGATATGTTTTCCTTACTCCAAGTCCCTAGAAATAGTCCCAACCTTCGTTTCTCCCAGCTTGTAACGGAAATAATATGATAAGACACCATAAAACTCCATGAAATGAGCATTAAATGCATAGGTTACAATTTTGGATCAGTCAGCGTCGTAAGCTACGGCGCCTGCCGTAGCTTACGGCAGTCAGCAAGCAAAAATTGGTCAACAGGGTGCCGTAAGCTACGGCGCTCACCGTAGCTTACGGCGAGCGGCTTTCCCTTACGGCATGTTTCTTCTGTCTTACGGCGGAGGATTTGGCAATATGTAGAGGACCGTAACCTACGGCCAGGTGGCGTAGGCTACGGTGCTGAGTCTTCCTTTCCTTCATTTCTTCATGAAATCTTTGATTTCTTCTCATCTTATTCATGCCAACTTCCAACAACCATTCAAGCTTACTTATACCCGCATTTCAAGCACTTTAGCTCCTGTAACATCGAACATCTTGTGATTACCAAATTCAAGCAATTAACCGAATAAAGTATAGAATGTGCATTGTATTAAACCTTTTAAGGGTTGTCCTACGGACCACCCGTCACATCCCCACACTTACCCGTTGCTTGTCCCAAGCAACTTATTCAAAAACCATTTTCACACATACGCGATCAACATAAACCAAACAAAAACATGTTGTCCTTTTAATAACCCGTTCTTAACACCCAAAACAATACACCCCTCTCTAAATCTCTCCTCTCGGCTACAAGTAAGCACTAGCATTTGTAAGCTAGACACACAAAAGGCAAACGGTCGGTTGCACAACTATAGGCTTGTACCTAAATCGGTCCTCCTCCTACGAGTGTCAAATATGAATGCAAATCAAAGGGGCTTTTAAGGTTGTAATAAGGCTAGGTGAATGGGTAGGACATGGAATATATATGAAGTAGCGAAGGACTTGCCCAGTCTTTTATTACATAATGAAATAAACAAACAAACAAACTTAAACTTATATACAGGACAACCCAACATCACTTTTTTTTTTCATTGCTTTTTCCATTTTTTTTCTTTTTTTTCTATTTTTTTCTTTTTTTAAACATTCAACATAACATCGAACGTATCTACACACTACTAAAATAACTACTAACACTATAAGTAAGGCTGGCAAATCGTGTATTAACAGGTTTAACAGGTTTCTGACGGCGCGCACAACATAAGTTTCAAACATGATTACAACTCGTTTAACTACTTTCTACCTCATGTTTATAAAGCAGTTTTATGTTTTATGTACAAAGATAAATAAATGATAGATCCTAACATTGTAGTTTTAATTATTTTAAAAATTAAAAAAGTCAAAGGGTGTATTTTTCAGTCAAACAGGTCTAATCGTGTCTTAACAGGTACCCAATTGCCAGCCCTAACTATAAGACCGGGTCAAGTCGGGTAAATTTTTAGGAAACTAGCTAAGGGGTAACAAATGATAGGCTTTAGGCACAAAATGGGCAACTACATGTCCAAACCCCCCACCCCTCTCGCAACTACATTTTAAAAATTTGGGAATTTTTAGAATAATTTAACTATTTTATTAAAATGTCCGAAAACAGCCGGTTTTGAATGTAAATGCTGAATTGAGATAAGTTGTGACTTGCGTGTCTAAATGTCGAGTATGCTATCCGTGAATGATCTAACATGTTATATATGTTATGTGCATTATCGTATGTTTGATTTTGAGTGGGGAATGGATGGGAAACTTAGATGGGCATAAACCGTTAAAACAATGCATGTTGTGTGATAGATACGTGTAGGAACTTTGTGTTCTATTTGAAAGCCACTAAATGACTAACTGGTAAATTATATTAGGACGTGATTGACCGACCTTGAATGTTAGTTATATTTGAGAATCTAACCGAGCAAACCGAGGTGAGTTCACACACTTTCTAAGGCATGGGATTCCCGGTGGTTTGGGAATGGGTTAAAGAATTAAAACGGAATCTACATACCCTACTTAGGTAGGATATGTACGGCCATCCTCCTCGGGTAGGATGCCAGTATTAATCCTGCGTATTCTCTTTGGGAGAACTACGTACGTTCGTCCTCCTTGTGTAGGACAACAACCTTAAACTTACTAGACAAAACTCTATCATAAGTCCCTCATTTTATATCGACTTAATCGCAGAGGCCAATGGCGAGCGGGTCATTAGTTAATAGCGCTATTAGGTTTAACAAACCTCACACCGTGCCAGTCGGACGGGCGTGTACTAATGGACTATGGCAAACCATCAGTGATGATAGACACTGATGTAGGGCACAACTTACTTGCGTAGTAGTCGATATCATACGGTCTAGTGGTTCACATGGGGAAGCCCCCACTAATCATGAACAGGGTATGGGTAATAAAGAATGAACTGGTTAAACTTTCTTTCAACTACGGGGTAACCCCCACGGCAATTACGCCAACGAAAGACAAACCACGTTTTCGGAAAACAACTTAAAACTAAACAACCAAACGTGAACTCACTCAACTTTGTTGTTGACTCGTTGTTACATGCCTTACAGGTCGTTAAATGCTTGGAGCTTGCATATGGAGGTGTCGTTTTGAACTTATGTTTTATGCTTCCGCTGTTAAACTAAAATCGGTTTACTTCCTTTTGGTCACCAATCGTATTGTGTTTGGTTTTATTTACTTAATTATGTTGTTCGATATGATTGGTGGCTCGATCCTGGTCATGTCACCCCTCCAAGCGGTGATACTCCGCATGGTGGATTTTGGGGGTGTGACATCCTACCGCCTGGTGTGGATCGCTTATTGTGGATCGCTAGACGAGTATCGAAAATCACTCGCCGCTTTTCGCTTTAACGCCTTTCGCGCCTATTTCATCAACTCGATACTCTCATCGTGTGTCGCTACCACTCATCAATACTCGTGTTATCTGTGTTATGTTAGCACGCACGACCTCGCTTCACGAGACAAAACTAATAGGGTCGAAACATGATGGTGTTTTGGCCATATCAGCAGACTTTCGTGGAAAAAGGCCATGTAGGCTAGCATTAGTTACTGTTTGTGGTGTATTCAACTCAATCGAATCGCATATCCTTCGCAACGCAACAATCGTCACTTATCAACCATCAGGGTCTATTGCCTATCGACATTCGGTTATCGCTTGGAAGTCATCGCAGTTGTGTAGTATTTGGGTACATGACATCGCTTCACGAGACAAAACTAATGTGGGAAACGTGGTGTTTGCCACATTAGCAACTCTTGTGGAAACATGCCATATGGGGTTTTATGTGGAATCGAATCAAAAAATCGCGTCATTCGGCATCGCTTATCAATCGTCGTCTAACCCAGTGTGCCATATTAATGTTTCGTATGATCGAACTACTCGCACTCGCTATTTATGCTTTGTTTGCATCCGACTCGCTCCCATTCACGACTCGATCTGGCATCCTATCGCTTGAACCGACGGAACGAAATTCTACCTGTGTCTTGTCGACGCACGTGACACCGCCTCACGAAACAGGGGTAATATGGGCAAAACATGGTGGATACGCCGCTGGTACTTCCTATAAATAAGTGTTTTAATCATATTAACAAACTTTCGTGGGAAAGTGCCACGTGGGGCTCGATGTAAATTATTTTTCCGTACTGTTAAAGAAAACCAATTTTCATAAAATTTTGTTAAAACCATTGGACAAGTGAAATTTCCTTACAACATGGAGAAAACATTGAATCAGTTTAGCTCCGTGCCCAATGGAAGTTTCATAAGTACAGTTTTTCCTTAAAACTTTTGCAATGACAAAAAGGAAATCTTCCCGAAAACGATGGTTCGACAATCGAGTTTCAGCTCGAACTCACGTTGTAGGAAAATTTTCTTAAAACTTATTTTGCCACCAAATTCTTTTAAAATATATAACTCAAAATCCGTTATCAAAATAACAAAAACCCTCCCCATAGCGCTGGTGTGGACATCGATGCAGTTAGCGCCGCGCCATGAGGGGATTTTCCTAAATATCTTCGAAGATTTATCGATTATCGGTAAGTTTAAAACGTTATGGAATCGCTTTTGTGTGTGTCATCGCTTTTGGTTATTCACATCGTAACTTCTCACCGCTCTCGCTCGTCGAATCTTAATCGATCGCTCGCTTATCTAGACGCTTTTAAATCGCTACTCTCATTCGCATCAACTCTTACGACCCTACTAATGGATTAATTTCGGGACGAAATTTCCTAAAGCAGGGGAGACTGTAACAACTCGCACTTTTGTGCGTCGTTACTACTCGTTATACTCGTTACGCCTAGCACCGGAGATTCGGATCATAATGTAACTATAACAGATATATCGCTAAATCGAAGTATAATCGAATAATTACGCATATTCTATCGCTATTACAAATCTATTTTCACAAATTATAACACTCACGATGATGTTGAGTGAGGGCTTAATCTACCCTCCTCGATAACCGCGAGGTGTCAAAACGTAAACAATCAATGCTAACAAGGACTATCGGGTGAGTACCATGCCTCCAGCCGTCATGACGATGATGGCAATATAAGCAAGTAGTACCCCGATAATCACTGTGGCACATCACATCGAAGAACGCACTCGAAGGCACGCGTAAATCGATCACCGCACCGAATATTGGTTATATAGATACGTATATACGACCCTTTTGTGAGTATTTATGATAAGTAATTAAATGGTAATATGAATATATGAAAATATGGCCCAAACAGTCGAAAACGCACCAAAAACGAGGACTAAAGGCTTCCGATCGAACGTGCCAGCCGATCGGCTGGGCCGGCCGATCGGACAGGACAACCAACCGGCTGGGCCACCCAATCGAACGGACCAGCCGATCGGCTGGGCCGCCCGATCGGACAGGCCAGCCGATCGGTTGGGCCGGCCGACCGAACGGGCCAACCGATCCGGCCCACCTTTCTTCCTTTTCCCTCCTTCCTTGCCTATAAATACCCCTCTTCACCCCCAAAACACTTGTTGTTGCTGCTGCTACTCGACCAAGACATTCCAGCCCCTTAATCTCTTGATTTCTCGCGATTCTTGTAAGTTTTCAACTCAAATCTTGTACTTCCTTGATCTATATGCATTCTTTCATCTTTCTACCTTTCGATTTTCGACTTTTAACCGTGAAATCAACGGATTTGGAGTGTTTTAGGGTGATGTCACCATGGAGTTCTTCAAGAGTGATGTCATCCCATGAAGAACAACTCAGATCCGAATGGTTTCCATACGATTCTACATAAATCTCGCCTAAATCCATGTTTTCTAACCAAGGAGTCACGGATTTGAGATGTTCTAGAGTGATGTCATCATGAAGTTCTTATGAACTTCAAGTGTTGGCCTCATTCCACCAAGAACAACTCAGATCTAAGAAACTCCATGAGGATAATCAAGGCTTTCACATCAGATCTATACATAAAAACGATAGAACCAGAGCTTAGACCGACCTTCTACTCATTCCTAGTGACGCGTTGGTCAAAGATTTGATTCCTAGCAATGTAACCACCAAGTACGGGTTAAACAAAGGAAAACCGTCAATAACGGCAAGTCCTGATGGAACGGGGTGATTCCCGGCCGTTAGAACAGGTCGGAAATTGATGGGATTTCAGTTGTTCAACACGTCACAACAACGTCCCGACCAAACCACCGATAACATGCGAAAATCATCGAAAAACAGCTGGACAGGCTAGCCGATCGAACGGCCCAGCCGATCGAGCGGCCCAGCCGACCGAGCGGTCCAGCCGATCGGCTAGGCTAGCCGATCGGACGGGCTGGCCGCTCGAGCAGCCCACTCGATCGAGCTGACCATCCGATCGAACAGCCTATCCGATCGGACGGCCCATCCAAATGGGCCAACTTTCGATCTAACTTTCGTCCAATTTCGTGTAATCCGATACCAATTAACGCGTAATTCGTTACTCATGTAATCAGTCTGAAATCAGGGCATTCTCAGGCATCATCCCGTCAATCCAACCAAATACGCACTGTGAGTATACTTGACCCCTTTATCGAATTTTGGGTGTAACATACGTTCCTTATAAATCGAACTTATCAAACGAATGATTCAAATTGTCAATTTATCACTTGCGAATAACTGTTTGCATAGATATACGTGATGCTAGTTGCATGTATGCTAGGACTTATACTCGTGACGTTCCACCACGACTAGTATAGTACTATTACGCCCGACGGGGTCTAGTTATGCCATCGAAGAGTCGAGCATCGAGGACTTAGCTGGTAGTATCAGTTTTGTGAGTATATATGTCGTGTATTACGTTTATGCATATGGAAATTCGCAGCACTTTTAATCTATTATTCTATTACGTATCAAACCTGTATACTCGCCAATACTTTTGTATTGACATTATTTTAACGTATGTTACAGGACTAGTTGAAGCCTACATCAAATCAAGCTAGGAAGTCTAGAAACTCACCTAAAATCTAGGTTGTCGGATTTGAATTGTTCGAGAGGACAAGAAATCTGTGATGACTTATGTGATTGTATTATTTGTTAGTATGGGATAACGAATGTAATAAATATTATCGCAATACAGTTGTTATGGATTCTCTTGAGCAATCTGATTCGCCTAGTGCCGCGCCCCGATGATTCCGCCATCGGTTGGGGTGTGACAAGCGGAATCTCCACAAAATAATCGTTCATTAACACTTTGCTGGCATGTATATGATCACGATCTACCATCTTCTTCTTTGGGCGTGACGAACTAGATTCAAGTTCTTTATACACCGACACAAAATATTTAAGCGTCTCATTGTCGGAAGACGACTGAGTATCGCTATCGCTGTCCATCGGAAACGTCGAATCCGTAGGAAACTCCATTTGAGAAAGATATAGATTGTGTGAATTGTGTTTCTGTTTTGGTGTGAGTGAAATGGTTAAAAATTGAGAAGTATGTATAAAGGTTTAAAGGGTTTTTTTTATTTAATGATACCGTTATAAAACGGTCAAAATGAGCCAAACGTTCAAATTTTCCAATTCTTCAATGCGTGATCTCTTCCACGCGTTTAAAAATCCACGCGTTGTGGATGTTGTGGCGGTGGTGTGCAATCCTTGAGCACGCGTGATGGAGCACCCATCACGTACCACCCCCAGTCCCCTTAGCATTGCACCCAAACAAAATTTGCTTTCACGCTTTACAGTTTACGCATATAAAAAATAACTAATAAATTATCTAATTATTACATCCATAATTTAATCACAAAAGTATTAATTAGAAGACTCTCTTCGTATCACATGTAATGTCTCGTTTTGTCTTAGGTTCAAATAACTAACACAAAAGTATTAGCACATGTGTTGGAAGACTCTCTTCGTATCACATGTAATCATGGTTGTAAAAATCCCGACTAGGCACTGATTAATCCCCGATTAATCACCGATTAATCTCGATTAATTACAATTAATCCCGATTATATCCGATTAATCCCCGGTTAATCCCGATTAATCGCTAATCCCCACCTCACTGACCGACTAGCGACTAGCAATTTCTACAACCATGCATGTAATGTCTTGTTTTGTCTTAGGTTTTGGTACCAATTGAAATTGTTTACCGTCTAAACACCAATTGACAAATTTTATAAAAATAACTTATACTTAAGTGACGTATGAATACTGTATTAAAGTCCGAATTTTTAATATAACATTTTCAATCAATAGTCACTTAGACTATTTGTATAATTAACACTAAGTATCACAATTAATTAATATATTGTGCAGTTAAGAGGTCGCAAAATTTATGACATGATATTTTTGTATTTAAATTTAAAAGCTAACACCGAATAAAATAGGGTCTACATATTCTACTCCACATAATTTATTTGGACACTCTCAATACACATCGTGTTGGTTAATACGAGACCTATACTATATAGTATAAGGTCTACATACCACATCTATAGACAATAGACCCATAAGAGACTTATACTATATACATAGTATACTACACCTATACGATACGATACAATACGATGCTATAGTATACTATATCACACTTATAGGCCTTTATGAGGCCTATATTACATCTCTTTTATACTATTCTACACCTATACTATGCAATGCTACACCTATAGGCCTATACGAGACCTATACTATACGTATACTATAGTATACTAGATTATACTACACCCGGTCTATACAAGGCCTATACTACACATATACTGTCTGTAGGTCTATACGAGGCCTATACGCGGACCTATACTACACCTATAGGTCAATACGAGGCCTATACGAAACTTATATATACTACGCGATATTTTTTTAATAATATTCTCTAAAACACGATTAATTTACAATGTTTCTATTATTATTTTTGTAACATTTACTTAAGTTTTTATATATTTTTTTACTAAAACGAATTGTATAATAGTGTTGGTAAAGAAAAAGAAAGAAACCCTTTTATATGCCCCATGTTAGCTAGCCTACACGCATTGTATACTTTCAATCGCTAGACTAGAATTGCCATCAGTCAATCTCTTATTTTGAGACAACCCTATACACCACGTATTGGTCTATACGCGACTGCGGGTGTCCAAATAGACTGATGGGGTATGTAAATATATTCACCCATAAAATAAAAAGGTGATATAAAGTTATTTAACTAAATGTAAGGTAACTCTTAATATATAAGTTACTGGTTGTGATAACAATCTCTATACCATTTTAGGCCATGTGTAAAGGGGTCACATCTCTGTTGATCTGGTCGTGACCCCTCCGTGAAACACCGCTCCAACCCAAGTTAAGGGTGTGAGAAGTCTTGGGTCTAATCTGTTTCGCGCCGCAACACTTGCAGTGACCATTAGAGAAGATTGAATTATTTTGGATCGCCAATTTTAAAAAAATAACAAGTGTTAACTTTTTGTTCACTCGATCATTTTTTACACCTCACCCGCTTTCTTTTTTGTTATTTTTACTTATTTTATTTAAATAATATTTTAATGAGTGGTGTGTAAAGAAAACTTGTGAAACCGTTACATACTAAAGGTGAAAACAAGTGAGTGAGTATGTGGCGTGCAATACTAGTGTGACACTGAGTTCTTGACGTGCAGTGAAAATGAGTGAAACTATAACACATAACCTTATTGTATGAGCTTCTTAGTTACGGTTGAAGAGAGACGAGAAATGTATTTTCTTGTATAAACCAAGTCTCTTTATCTTGCCATTATATTATATATATTATATTTTATATTATATTATATATTATATAATATAATTAACGAAAGATGATGAATAGTAACTTTATTTTAAAATAATATATAGTTTTTTTTATTATTTTTTATTTAATATATTATAATAGCTTTATATTTACTTTTTATCAATGTTGTAAGAATCGCTAGGCGCTAGTCGGGCGGTGGGGTACCGACTAGCGATTAATCGGAATTAATCGTATCGAGATTTTTATATGTAATTTTTAGCTATATATATACATATACATTTTTATATGTAGTTTTCTAAAGTAGACATGTTTTAACTCTTATAAACCCATTTTTTAAGTAACTTGAAGGAATTTATAAGGTTTGGTTGAAATTTGGCCGACGTCTCACCAAAATTTGGCCAAAATAGGACCGCCATTGACCGCCTAGCAATTAATCGGCCAATAATCGGTGAACCTCTAATTAATGATTAATCGACGACTAATCGGAGACTAGTCGGGGTTTTTACAACCATGCTTTTTATAATATATTTTTATTTTTTTTTCATTTTTTAAAACCATATATTTTCTTTACTATTTTTTAATAATTGTTTTTTCTTTTTTTAGAACATATATTAATTTATCAAATAATTTGATACTTAATAGTTTATTATTATATTTACTTTTTATAATATATTTTTAATTTCTTTCTTTTTTTAAAACCATATATTTCCTTTATCATTTTTTAGTAATTCTTTTTTCTTTTTTTAGAACATATATTAACTTATCAAATAATTTGATACTTCTTTAATAATTTACGTTTATAACTTTTTTCGAAAAACTTAAGTACGTAGTTGTGCTTGATTTTTTCACTCGACATTCCGTTATAAGTTTTGTTAAAAACGCAACTGTGCTCAAAATAAAGTATATATTTGGTATAATAAAACGATATAATGATAAACTAAACCGTTTTAATAGTTTGACTTTCTAAACAATATGCTTTATTTTCAAATCACGTTTGTTTTACATTATCATTTGTTCGGTTTCGTCGTAAAACGCGACGTAAAAAAAACTAGTTATCTTTATTATCTCATTGTTTAAGAAGTTTTATCTTTCTTTCTTTTTTTCAAAACACCTATTATAAACACTTTTATTATATTCATTGATGCCATTAGGCTGCGACTCCGCGTACAAACCCTTTGGTCTCTCTTTTAAGCAGCCAGCTGTCAAGTTTGATAAAAACTTTGTCAACCCAAAACACTGAATAGCTCGAATATATTTTTCAATAAAATTTGATCCATGCTTAATCTACTAAATTAACACATAAAGAAATTCAGAAAAGCTAATATTTAATCTGGAAAACAATAACCTCATGAACAGGAAATTGAAAGGAACAGAAAATGAGATCCTTCGCAGTTCGCATGCAAAATAGTACACATAAAAGTTGAGCTCCGACAGCAATGACATACGGGGCCGCCTGTACATATATGCTTACATATATTTGTATTTATACTTTTGTACATGTGTGTATGTGTTTGTTTGTGTCTTTTAAACGTGCGAAAAAGCAACGTAGCCACCAACCTGGTACAGTCTAAACTATATTGCCTCCTTGATATCATACAATCAAACATATTTAATAAACTCTACCCCTATAATCTTGTTCTCTTGTCGCACCCCTCCTACATAAATGTTAAACCCTAAAATACCCCTATCTTTTCAGTTCATTAACAATTTTTTTAATTCAGATTTTATAAGTTTTTATATTTGATGTAGAAGGTAAACAAAAAAGATGTTTTAATTATCAACTATAAGGTAGAGTATTTTGATGCATGTATATGGACGGGTTTTGATAATTCTAGTCTTATAACTGATTATAATATAAACTGAAACATATATTCTGTATTACACTCATCAGGTATTGATGAAACAACGGTTAACCGGGCAGGGTTAACTCACTGGTCTCGTCAAGAAGGGTTAATCCCTTCCTCTCGAGGATCGCTGGCTGGATCACCGGTGGTTGATCTCCTGCACAAGGAAACAAGCCGTGACTCGTAACAAGGAGGATGGGGTGGGGGGTGCTCCTTGTTACCACTCTCCGGCGTGAGAATCAGTAGTTTGCTTGGGAAGCAAAGTAAGATAGTAGTAGTAGTGAGAGAGTTGTGAGAAGATACCTCAAACCTGGTTTGGGGTTGGTATTTATAGCCGAGGAGTGGAGGAGGATGATGATGGATGGACTGACGACGTGCTGCCCCTTTTCAGGTGTGTCAGGCTCGTCGGTTATGGAGGTTACGCCACGTCAGTCCATTGCTTACGTAGCTCTGACAGGTAACTGTCATTGGTGCCACTTGCACTGTGGTGTCAGTACCACTTGCTTGAGTACATAGGATGCGGTGCAAGCCGCATCGCTACGTGCGGTAATATCTGAAGTTACCGCGTCTCCTACTTGTGATCAAGGAATACGCGAGATGCGGTGCTAGCCGCATCGTCGTCTTGCCTGCATCCCTTGTCGTGACGAAAATGTCCGTATGGTGCGGTGTCAGCCGTACCACTACGTTCATCTTCTTCTATGCCTAAGGTAAGGCTTTCCTGTATTGATAGAAGTGTTCACTGGACGCGGTGCGATGCCGCGTCGCTGTGAATACTTCCGTTTTCGTACACCAGATGTGATGCTATGTCGCATCACTCTACCGTTCTCCTGTTCCATGTAAGTCCTCCTTTGTTACTAGATAGATTGGATTCAACCCTTGTGTCGATGCGTTCCCGCATGGGCACAAGTGGGTTGTTAGCTAGTGGGGGTTTTGATAAGGGTAATGGTCATTCGCGGTCGATGCTGACGCGAGATCTGGGACCATACCCCTTCAAGTCCCCCCAGTCTAGTGTTGCTGCCACATACAAGGTGTATGTGGGAGGAGTACTGGACTATGGTGTTTGGAAGGTAGTTTGGAGTCTGGAGAAGATCCTAGACCATGTGTGGTCTTTTCTGTATGTAAATGAAGCTGGAGGTCCGGAAGAGTCATCTGACGCCTCTTCCGTATCGGTGAAGGAATCTCGTCTGATGCGAGATTCTCAGCCGATTTATGTTACCAGGTGGTCTGCCACCTGTTGTTGTGTCGAAGGTCTCTTGGAGACCTTGTTAGTAATGCTACACAAACTTCGAACCAACCTCTGAGATGGTGGTTCGAAGGTATGTGGAGGTTTCCCATCCTTTAAAGGTGGGCTTTTCTTCATACCAATTGTTGAATTGGTGCATGAAAAAGAAAAGAAACTTTTGGACCAATCTTTGAGACTGGGACCAAAAGTTGCTGATGCTTGCAAGTGCTTTGCTCGAGCTCTATGTTCAGCATCGAGTTATGAGACGACGATCCCTTTTTTGTGGGGTGTTCGTGTTTATCGTCATAGCTCTCTAGTAACCGCATGTTCTTTGCGGTTACCTCGTTGCGTCATTGTTGGCCATGTCTGGTCGAACAATGTATATTCATACTATGGGTAAATAAACATGGTCATAGGCAAGGGTATGCCCACCATTGTTTATTCTATGCCGCCCATAATCGGGTTAACAAAGTCATAAGCAGACTTGTTACCGCTGTTCGGACGCTTGTTGTTCGACGAGAGTTTATTTAGAGCGCTGTTCTGCGTTCGTTTTGGAGCCACTTACCTTCCCGCTCCAATACCGAGTTTGCCATGCAGTAGCATTTGTTCGGTGATGTGGAGTGAGCTTGGCTCTTCCGTAGCAACCACTCTGCGGAAGCTATGGTTATGTCCGTAGCTCCTCGTGAGTGTCTGCGGTTTTGTATTACCACATTTGCTCGAAGTGGGTGTGGGTCGGATGTAGCTCTTGAAGGTTCAGGAGACAGGGTTGCTGATGTGCGTTCGCGTGCATACCCTTCCTTCCTTTTGTTAAAGAAGGTGTTCATATACCCTCTGCGGTTGTGAACCGGGCAGGAGGGATTTGAAGCTTGAAGAGAATGAAGGCAATGCAGTTCCCCTGTGTCTGAGATGCGGTTCAGTCCAACGGCCAACGCTGGTTCTGAGCATCTGACACACCTGAACGGGCTCGTGTGTGTCATGTCCGCATATTCCATGTGTGCTCGTGGGTCGTGCGGATAGGTATTATACCCCCTTATAGTGTAGAGATATATGTTTTTACCTATTTTTAGGGGTATGTTAAAAAACGACATGCGGTATGGGTTATGGAGCGGTATACCAGAGAAACCGCATGCCGCTTATAATTGGATAATGTAGTCGCTTTTTGTTGCACACGTGGCTGGACGCACGTGTGAGTTGGTGGAAGTTGGTGAGATCTTCCTGGCATGTGCTGAAATGAAAGGACGTTTGCACTGCCCGAGGCATTAAATGCACTGTAGCGAAGAGTGGAAACGTCTCTTGTGTTAGGCGCGTGGGCGGCCACGCGCGCGTGACAACCGTCAGCGGAAACGGCGCTCGACACGTGGTGTCCTATGATTCGCTCTTTTTGAACGTGATCATTTGTTTTCTCCCTCCGCATTAATTGCGATGGGTATATAAGGGGAAACCGTTCGTGGTTTCCCCTCACTTGTTCGAAAATTCAAAAAATTTGCCGTTTTGAGAGAGAAACTGTTATCTGTCTTCTCCGACTATTTTTCTGAAATTCCGGTGAGGTTGCTGGTGTTTCCGTTGACCATCTTTTGTTTCTTGAATATTTCTGATGGCTGAACCATCGAATCCACACAATGTGGAGGGTGAAAACCCTGAACAGCCGGTAATGGCTGAAGAAGAAGACGAAGATGATGATGTGGACGTTCCCGGTGGTGGGTTACCGGTGTTGAAGTGGACAAAAGGTAGTTTTAAAACCCTGATGGCCACTGTTCAGATGGCCAAAGACTGGAATGCTACTTACCCACAAGTGGGGGACACCGGTGCCGATGCTCCGGCCGGTTATATAACCTTGTGGGCGGATTTTTTCAACCACGGCAACCTTAGGTTGCCGGTGACGGTGTTTGTGGCGGAGGTATTGGAGTATTATCACCTCCATATCTCCCAGCTTAGTCCTTTCGGAATGTTCCGAATTCGGAATTTTGAGTACACATTCCGTGCCCATGGCCTGCCCATTTCAGTAGAGAATTTCCGGCGGTTCTACCAGTTGACGGTGAATACCGGTTTTTTCTCGTTCACTCAAAGGCATGGGAGTCTGAAGTTGATGACACCCCCTAAGGGTGTGACAGGCTGGAAGAAGAGGTTCTTCTACGTGAAAGCCTGTGCGGTCTATGCTAACATGTCTTTCAGGAATGTCGATGTTGGAGTTTCCGATGAAGATATTCCTGTTGCTTCCGTGAAGACCGCGGACTGGTTCTCTAGGCTGCGGCCTATTGAACTCAAGAAGTTGGATAATGACCAACTGTGGATATTGCGGATGATGCTCTCTAGACCGGATAGGAAGGAAAGGCCCGTGTTGCGGGAACAGGGTGGTGGTAAGCTCGTTACCCTTTGTTATTTTCCTTATTCCCTAAGCCTTTGTAATAACCTGCATGCATGTATCAGCGGATGCGGTTGGCTTGTGGAGGATGTTTGAGCCTGATTTCAAGGGCCAGGTTGAACTGATTGCGGTTGAGCTGAAGAAAGGTTTCAACCTTGAAATTCTGAAGAACTTCCGTGTGCCGTCGAAAGCGGTGCTGGATGCCCCGGTTCCGGAAGACGCAAGAGGTACGTCTTACGTGGCATTAGTTTATTCAGTATATCTTTTTGACTGGTTCTGTTGATTGTGTGAATCCAGGTGTCCTTGCGGATTTGGGGAAGTTTGAGAAACGCGTCCCCAAAAAGACTGTTGAGAAGAAAACGGTGAAGAAAACCGTGCGGGGTCGTGGCAAGGGGAGTGTTGAAGGCTCAGTTGCCCCTTCTTCCGTTTTTGAAGCCGCAGGTACCTATCAATCTTGTTCTCGGGGATATACCGATTACGTCGTAGTATCTGACACCCTTGAGGGTTTGGGTGTTATAGGTAGTGGTGCGGCCGCGGGTGGAACTGCTGTGGTTCCCCCCGTTGTTGGAGAGAATAGAGGACCAGAGCAGAAAACTGCTGTTGGTGGTGAACCGAAGAGGCGGAGACTGCAGACCAGGAGAGTTGCTCCGGTGCAGAAGAAACCTGCAGCTACTGCTGGTAAGTATATCCCTTTTCTCTGTGTTGTATGTACAATGGGTGGGAAATACTCATTGAATACTCTTTGTCTTGCAGAATCCCGAGATGCGGGGTTTTCTTTTTTCGACATCCCTGCGTCTCCTCCGCACACCGCTGACGCGGGTGCGGGTGTATCGAAGGAGAGGGTCGCGCCTAAGGAGCCTGCGGCCCCTGTTGTTGGGCCAGTTCGTGATCCCCCTTTGGAGAAGACGGTGGAGACGACTGCTGACCGGATTTTTGACACTGTGGACTCCTCGGACAATCTGATCTCTCCTGATGAGGGTGACGGATTGAACTTGAGGTTTGCAGATGCCGGTAAGCAGAAGTCTGATGCTGAGGTGCGGCAGCAGGATGCTGAGCCGCAGAAGTCTCCTGCTGGGGAGAAAGGTAGCGGCTCGTCTGCTGGTGGTGCGGGTTATGACGGGCCTCCAATTCAGCCTGGGGAGTCTGAATTGGAGTATTATTATCGCACATACTCCCCGGGTCGCAGTATGGTGTATCACCGACCCCCCTGGACTGTTATGCAGGGGGATGACATTTCTAACGACCCTGCGGCATGTAGGGAGATTTTGGGTGGTCTGGGGACCCCGTTTGAAGTCGAGCGTGCCCGTGCCGCACCCCGAGAGCTGCGTATAAATCAGCTCTCATCGATGCTGGTAGGGACTTCCATTGTGGCTAATGCCATTTTGGAAGATTATAAAGTGTTGGGCCGCCGCGAGGAGGAGGCTGCTCGTATGCGGGCGGAAGCAGAGAAGTTGATCGAGGCTGCTCGTGCGGGTGCGGAGCAGCTCGAGAAGGACAAAGCTGCTTTTGAGAAGCAAAAGCAGACTTCGGAATGGGCTGCCGCTGCCCAGCTGAAACAGGTGCGTACCCTTGCTAAACTTCTTGCTGATGAGCGCAAAAGTTGGAATGAAAAAATGTCCAATGAGCGCAAGAAGTGGAATGCATCGTGGGCTAAGCAGAATGACATTCTGTTTCATGCTCGGCAGGAGCTGACAAATGCCAAGGCAGCGAATGCTACCTTGAGCCAGGAGAAGGCTGCGGCTGAGGCCATATCTATTAAAGCGCTACAGGCGAAGGCCGACGCCCTGAAGGCGCTTGGGGAGGCTAAAGAAGCCGGGGCTCGTGCCTCAAAGGCCCTTGAAGAGGCCGCAGAGAAGGAGAGCCGTGCTTCTAAGGCTCTTGAAGAGGCGAATGCGGAGCGCATTCGTTTAGGCAAAGTTCTTGAAAGCCTGCAGGTACGTTTCTTTAACCTTGTTGCCTTCGTCCTTTATTGTTTTGAACATATTTATCGAGTGAACTGTTTGCTGTCTTTGTAACAGGCTGAGGTTCAGGCCCGGGAGGTCGCGGTTACAGACCTTACTGCCCGCGTGTCTGCTGCGGAGAACCGGGCGGACGCTGCTGCTGAGGCCAAGGATGCCTTGGTGTCCTCCTTTAACCAACTGGAAGCTGACCGTGAGTGGTTGCGGACTCACGGCATCGCGCGTGTAAGTATCCATTGCCTTTACATTGGCTTGGGTTAGTATTTCAAGACTTATGATCCTTTTATTGCAGATTGTCGAGGCTATAATGAATGCCCCTGAGACCTCATCTGGTTTGGACCTGGTTAAGGAGCGTGCGCGCGATGCTGGCTTCAAGGCTGGTTATAACCGCTGCATTGGGCATATCAATGTATTATCCGCAGGCGGTTATACTGATCAGGCATCCGGGTTCCGTGATGTGGATACCGAAGGTCGTCTGAAAGCGGCCGTAGCCTCCTTTTATGATACGCCCCTTGCCTGTGTAGGGGAGCTGGACGAGTGTTTGGAGGTTGCGGACTATGTCGACCGCTTGCGGATGCTTTATCCGGATGTGGAAGAGGAAGAACCCGCTGGTGGTGCCGGAGGAGACGCGGGTACCAGCGGTACAAAATAGGGTTTAGGTTGGCGAGTGTGCCTCCTTTTTGTATTCCTCTTGTATAGAATAGGAACTTTATGTAAATTCAGTAAGCATCATGTGGATACTTGAATTTTTTGAATATAAAGTTTCTTTGTTCAGTTTGTACAAGTGTTTTTAATTCTTGCATGTCTGAACGTGTGTATGCGTAACTTTACCCATTTATGAACGGGGTCAAGTATACTCCATACTTTTGTTGTATGGGTATGCATCAATTCTGTTATTTACCGTGTGAGGGTTTTAGAATTGCTTAAGCTTTGTAAAAGCTTATATTACCGGAACTCTACCCATTTGTGAATGGGGTCGAGTGTACTCCATACCTTTGTCGTATGAGTCCGCGTCAATTCCATTGTTTGCCTTTTTGGGCTCAGGAATTGTGTCAAGTGTTTAACAAAAACTTGTGTATCCGGCCGGATAAAACATGCAAGTCTTTTTGCCTTTTGCTGGCCTATTACAATATTTGTGTGTGGTTACCACTTTGTATGGGTATCGCGAATGAAGATTTTGCCAATCTGTTTTTGGGATACCGCAAAGTGGAACACGCATTTGTAATAGTAATAACAAACAATAATGTAGAAAATTGCTTATTTATTTATTTGCAAATGGCCTGCGGCCCAATAGGTTACATAGAGAAATGTAAGAACATGGCTTACATATAACAGCGTCGAAGCTGTTGTGCATTCCATGTGCGTGCGATAGGTTCGCCTTCTAGTGTTTGCAATCTGTACGTGCCTTTCCCTAAGACCTCGTTGATGAGGTAGGGTCCTTCCCACTTGGGGGCAAGTTTGCCTGGGCGCTCGGCATTAGATGCCTCATTGTCGCGTAGGACGTAGTCTCCTGGGTTGAAAGTACAAACGCGGACGCGCGCGTTGTAGTACTTTTCAAGTTTGGATTTATATTTGGCCTCGTTGATGGCAGCGTTTTCACGCCTTTCTTCCAAGAGGTCCAAATCGATCCTGCGTTCCATGTTGTTGTCTAGTTTTTCAATAGCCAACATTCTAGGAGAGGGGAGACCTACTTCTGCGGGGATCACCGCTTCTGAACCGTAGACTAGGCTGAAGGGTGTTTCCCCATTGCTTGTTTTTGGGCTTGTGCGGTGAGCCCATAAGATACTTGGGAGTTCATCGACCCAGCCACGCCTGGCCGTTCCCAACCGTGCCTTGATCCCTTCGACTAGGCTTTTATTGATACTCTCGACTTGGCCGTTCCCTTGCGGGTGTGCGACTGAGGAGAATATGTGCTCAATGTGTAGTTCCTCTAGCCATTTTTGAAATTCGTCGGCAGCGAAGTTGGTGCCGTTATCGGTGACAATGCACATTGGTAATCCGAAACGGCAGATGATGTGTTCCCAAATGAATTTTCTTGTTATCATAGCAGTGGTTGAGGCCAGTGGTTTTGCTTCTACCCATTTGGTGAAGTAGTCAACCGCCACTATGATAAATTTAACCGCACCTGGAGCGTCAGGGAAAGGTCCCACAACGTCAATTGCCCATTTCTGAAAGGGCCATGCGGTTGTGACGGGGACTAAGTTGTTTTTTGGCCGCAAGGTTTTTGGAGCATGACGTTGACAGTCGATGCACTTGCGCAACTCTTTGACGGCGTCCAGGTGCATGCCGGGCCAGTAATACCCGGCATTCATGATTTTGGCCACTACCATGCGTGGTCCAGCGTGTATGCCACATATGCCCTCGTGTATCTCTCGAATGAGGTATGTGGCATCCTGGGGGTTGACGCATCGTAGTAGTGGCCCAAGGTATGACTTGCGGTATAAGATACCGTCTCCCATCTGATAATGGCACGCTTTGTATTGTAGTTTGCGTGCTTCTGATTTGCTTTCGGGAGTCACGACCGGATTGTAGATATGCGATAATAGGTGTCATCCATGATGTTGAACCGTATTGAATGACGTTGACTTGGCGCAGGGGTACCGAAGGATTTTGCAGGATTTCGATGCGTATCTCCTTTGCCAAGTGTTGGAAGCTGGTAGATGCAAGTTTTGATAGTGCATCGGCGGACTTGTTTTCGCTTCGATTGATATGGCGAATATTGAATGAAGCGAATTTGGATTTTAGTTGCAGGACTTGCTCGAGGTAGAGGATCATGATATCCCCCTTTGCGGCATAGTCGCCGCGTACTTGGCCTGCAACTAACAGAGAGTCGACGTGGGCTTCCAGATGTTGCACGCCGATTTTGACTGCTAAACGTAGCCCCGCTAACAGAGCCTCATATTCTGCCTCGTTGTTTGTGCTTTTGAATTCGAGGCGGATTGCATATGTGAGTTCTTGGCCGTCGGGGCTGACGAGTCGCAGACCTGCACCCGCCCCTTCATCGTTGGAGGCACCATCTGTGAAGAGTGCCCATGTTTCTGAGGAGGGTGGCGTTGGTGCAGGAGTTTGTGCTTCTTCGCATTCTTGGATGCGATTCACCGGTACTTCGGCGGCGAAATCAGCTAAGATCTGGCCTTTAATCGCGGGGCGCGGTTTATAATGTATCGTGTGCGCGCCCAGCTCGATGGCCCATTTCGCTAATCGCCCAGAGATGTCGGGTTTGGAGAGGATCGGGCCGATCCTGTAATTGGTTAGCACCGTGATGACGTGGTTTACGAAGTAGCGTCGCAACCGTCTTGAAGCGTGCACTAATGCTAGCACCAATTTCTCCATTATTGAGTACCTCGTCTCTGGGTCGTTGAGCATCTTGCTGATGTAGTAGATGGGTGTTTGAACCCCCTTTCGCTCCACGATTAGTACCGCACCCACCGCGTTGTCCGCGGCGGATAGGTATAGTATGAGTGGCTCATCCTTGCGTGGTGCGGTTAAAGTTGGGAGTTGTATCAAACACTCCTTCATTTCCCGGAAGGCCTGTTCAGCCTCTGCGGTCCACTGGAATTGTTCTTTCTTTGAACAGCTCCGCAGGGTCTTGATGAACGGATAAGACTTAGCTGCGTGGTTGGCTAAGAATCTGTTAAGTGCCGCTAGCCTGCCGGCTAGCCGTTGCATATCCTTCATCGATGAAGGCGATGGCATGCGCTCGATCGCCTGGACCTTCTCCGGGTTTACCTTGAATCCATCTTTAGTCACGATGAACCCAAGGAATTTGCCTTCTTCCATTCCAAACGAGCATTTCCCTGGATTGAGCTTTATGTTAACGCTTCGCAGAGTTTGGAATGTTCTTTCGATATCTGTGAGCATGGTATCTTCTTCCATGCTCATGACGACCAGGTCGTCCATGTAGATTTCGACACTTTTGCTTATTTGGCCGCGGAAAGTGTCGTTCATCAACTTTTGGTAGGTTGAGCCCGCGTTGCGCAACCCAAACGGCATTTTTGTATAGCAGTAATTTCCGGTGGGAGTCCGGAATGCCGTTTTGTCTTCATCCTCGATTGCCATTTGTACTTGATGGTATCCTTTGTAGCAATCGAGGAAACACTTCCACCTGAATGGTGCGAGATTATCGACCTTTTCGTCGATTTCTGGAAGCGCGTAACAATCCTTGGGGCAGGCTTTGTTAAGGTCTTTGTAATCGACGCACATGCGCCAGCCCCCGGACGGTTTTTCTACCATGACTGGGTTGGACAACCAAGTCTGGTATTTAACTTCCCGCAGGATGCCTGCGGAGAGCAGTTCTTCGATCTGCTCTTGCATCGCCTGATTTTTAGCTGACCCAAGGTGGCGTTGGCCTTGGATCACTGGCTTGATACCTGGCATGGTATTCAAGTGATGTTGCGCAATATCACGTGGGACCCCGGTCATGTCTGCGGGTGTCCACGCGAAGATGTCTTGGTTCCTGAAGAGGAGCTGCTTCAGTTGCGCTTTGGTGGTCGGGGACAAGGCGTGACCCAATGTGACCTTTTGTTCTCGGTATCTCGCGTTGAGAACCCATTTTTCTGGCTGGTCATTGGGGGTGGGCCTTGCGACCTTGGTCGGACGTACTTCGTCCGACATCATGACGTCCCTGCGGGCATAGATTATCGCGACCCCCGATTCGGTTGGGAAACCAACCGCAGAGTGGGGGACCGACGTAATCATATTGAAATCTCCTTGGGATTCTCTCCCGAGGAGTACGTCATATCTGGAGGTGTGAGGTAAAACCATGAAGTTTACCTCTTCTGTCCGTGTGCGGTTTCCGCTGGAAAGACGCACAGGGAAAGTAATCTGGCCTAGGGGAAAGACAGTTTCCCCTGCGAACCCGGTTAACGGGTAATCTACTGCTTGCAACCGATCTTTGTCCTCCTGGTCGAACTGGTTGAAGCATTGTTCGTAGATTATATCAGATGTACTGCCCGGGTCGATGAATAGACGCTCGGTGCAGTAGTGTGCCAGTTGGCCTGAAATGACGACGGCGCGCCTATCGCGCGGTCCGCCTCGGACTTTTGGAAAGACGACTTGCTCGTCCTTCCAGTCACATTCCGGCCTTCTTGCCGCTTTCCGCGGCCTGCCCTTGCCTCCGTGGATCATGTGGGTGGAAGCCACGTGCATGGTTCGCTTCCCGGAGGAGATACCTTCACCGTGAGGGGTAATGCGCTTGGTGGGTTTTTGCCCCCCTGGCAAAAGATGTTGCAGTTTCCCCTCCTTTAAGGCGCGCTCAATCTCCAGTCGGAGACTGATGCAGCTGTTGGTGGTGTGGCCCGAGTCCTTGTGGTACTCACAGTAGAGTGTGAGGTCCTGATTTTTCTTGGACTTCATTGGTTGGGCCGGTCGCAAGAACTGTGGGTCCGCAAGGAGGACCTCACTTGGCGACATGGTGATCTCGGTCCAGTTGCGGTCCCGAGATTCTTTCTTGGACGCCCGATTGTCTCGGGCGGGGTTGTAGTTCTTTGGGTCAAACGTGTTGGTTTGCGAGAAGTATGGTTTGGAAATATCGCGATTTCCAACGTCCCGGTTGCGTTTATTGTTACGTTTGGACCCTTGTTGGGATGTTTCGGCTTGGGGTTTTGCCTTTGCCACATGCGGTTCGAGTGACCGCTGTGTCTGGGCGTACTTCTTGACCGCAGTCATGACATCTTCCCATTTTTTGGGCAAGCCCTCCTTGCCAGAGATGGTCATGATCATCTCTCTGTCTTTGACGGCCCGGATGAAGTGGTTTCGTGCCATTTGGTCTGCCACGTCACCTATCTCCAGGCACTCTTTATTATAACGGACGACGAATGCTTCGAGCGATTCGTCGTTCCTTCGCCAGATGTTCATGACGTCACACGAATCTCGTTCGTGGCGTCGCTGCTGGCAAAAATGTGCGAGGAACTTGGTACGCAAGTCCTCGAATGAATCCAGTGATCCCACTGGCAAAGAATCGAACCATGCCCTGGCCAAGCCCGTAAGGGTCTGGGGGAAAAAATTGCACCAAGTGGGTTCGTCCCACTGGCCGTTGATGCCCGCGCCCATGAAGACGTTCATGTGGTCGTCCGGGTCGGTCGAACCATTGTATTTCCCAACGTTGAATGGGAACTTTGTCGTGGTGACATGGGCGTTGGCAATCCGCGTGCCGAACTTGGAATTTTCGGCCGCTGCCTTTGGCCTGTATGGTTCGTTCGCGGGGCGCTTTGCCGCCCTAAGGTATGTGTTGCGGGGGTGACTGGGAGGAACATAGTTGCGTCCTCCCGGTCTGCTACTGGTGTCATGCGAATCACCGCGGTAGCTATGGTCGTCAGGGTCGGTATGACCGTACCCTTCGGTGTATGGTTGTGGGCCCAATCGGCTCTGAATGCCGGGGCCGCGTCTGGAGGTTGATCGCCTCCTGTCCTCGCCATAGGGGCCAAGGCGGGTATGTACCGGTCCTCTGGTGTGGGACCCGTATGAGGAATCATCCTCGTTGAGGGTGTGGACCGAACAGTAAGACGATCCCCTTTCTTCACGCCGGCTTCTTGAAGCCGGGCGTGAATGGATCCTGCCGTCGTATTGTAAAATACGCTCAACAGGGGTGTGCGGTGCTGGGGGAAGCCCAGCCCGTATATTCGCTTCAGTACAAGCGCGGTTGTATGCTGCAGTCAGCGTAGCTGCCTGCTGCTCGTACCAGGCATGAATGGTCGTGCCTGGTGGGATCACAGATGGGAATTGTGATAAGTCATGTCCGAACATAAAGGAGGGGCTCCTTTGTGTGGACGTGCCAATGTGTCCGGGTTGGGAGGTCGAGGCATTGACCCCTACCGGGTTTGGGATTGGAGGATTTTGGTTATCCGCAGTGTTGTTTTGGTGATCAGTCATGATCGTGAGAGAGGAGAAAAGGGATGGATTAGAAAATGCTAAGAGTAGCGGTGGGCGCCAATGATGAAACAATGGTTAACCGGGCAGGGTTAACTCACTGGTCTCGTCAAGAAGGGTTAATCCCTTCCTCTCGAGGATCGCTGGCTGGATCACCGGTGGTTGATCTCCTGCACAAGGAAACAAGCCGTGACTCGTAACAAGGAGGATGGGGTGGGGGGTGCTCCTTGTTACCACTCTCCGGCGTGAGAATCAGTAGTTTGCTTGGGAAGCAAAGTAAGATAGTAGTAGTAGTGAGAGAGTTGTGAGAAGATACCTCAAACCTGGTTTGGGGTTGGTATTTATAGCCGAGGAGTGGAGGAGGATGATGATGGATGGACTGACGACGTGCTGCCCCTTTTCAGGTGTGTCAGGCTCGTCGGTTATGGAGGTTACGCCACGTCAGTCCATTGCTTACGTAGCTCTGACAGGTAACTGTCATTGGTGCCACTTGCACTGTGGTGTCAGTACCACTTGCTTGAGTACATAGGATGCGGTGCAAGCCGCATCGCTACGTGCGGTAATATCTGAAGTTACCGCGTCTCCTACTTGTGATCAAGGAATACGCGAGATGCGGTGCTAGCCGCATCGTCGTCTTGCCTGCATCCCTTGTCGTGACGAAAATGTCCGTATGGTGCGGTGTCAGCCGTACCACTACGTTCATCTTCTTCTATGCCTAAGGTAAGGCTTTCCTGTATTGATAGAAGTGTTCACTGGACGCGGTGCGATGCCGCGTCGCTGTGAATACTTCCGTTTTCGTACACCAGATGTGATGCTATGTCGCATCACTCTACCGTTCTCCTGTTCCATGTAAGTCCTCCTTTGTTACTAGATAGATTGGATTCAACCCTTGTGTCGATGCGTTCCCGCATGGGCACAAGTGGGTTGTTAGCTAGTGGGGGTTTTGATAAGGGTAATGGTCATTCGCGGTCGATGCTGACGCGAGATCTGGGACCATACCCCTTCAGGTATCCAATATTACTCATAATACATCGGATTTGTGAGTATACTATGGGTATCAACTATCAACCGTATTAGGTATATTCGTCTTTGGTGTTATGTGGTTAAAAACCATCCATTAGGAATTAGGATGTCCACTATCCAAAACTCAATCTTAAAGTTATCTCAAAATCGCTTTGGGATACCAAATTTAAAAATTGTATATTTTAAAATTATATAACGTATTAATGTGTCATGTTGGATGTGGATAAACATATTTGGATAATCGAACATGTATCACATAATCATGTATACCCGTCCCTTTTAATATTTAGTCTCATATTCAGTTATACCATCTATTGCTCATTCTTAATCTATTAAGTTTTAGGTTTTTGGAGTTTTATTTTCTTTTCTTATCATTTATCTTGTTTCAAGTTTTTGAAAAATAAGTAATATATTATTATAGGATTTTCAAATTTCTAACTATCTAAATAAGGGGTGTGATATACTCTTACCGTTTTCTTTCTAATCTCATACCATTTTCAAACGACCCTTTGAGGTTGTATCAGGCAGGCGGCCGTTTAATACTTAGAGCTTGTGTCATAGCTCCACCTTTAAGCACTCCTAGGATTCGACAAACGGTCGTTTCAGATGTATGAATGGCATGGCTACAGTCCTGACAAGTTGGTCTAGTGGTTAGTCACTTGGTTTCTCTCCTTGAGGTCCCAAGTTCAACTCCCACTAGCATCACTTTGAATGAAATTGGTGGTGGCAATCATGAAGTTTAGAACTAGGTCTCTCTGGAGGTCGTCAGTTTGAAACCGAGTTAAACCGGGTTTTACAGCAAGCGGGTTTTTCCCGGAACTGCTGGCTTGTGGCTCGGGTATGCATCAACTCTGACCATTATGGAGAAGGAGATATATTTGCTCAATTAAGTACATCTTAGAATACTTATCTCTCATAATTTAGTTGGCTGTTAAAAAAAATACCATTACAACAATGAGTAAATACAAAATGATGTGTTTAAAAAAGATATGATTTGACGACAAGGTAGAAGCCTACTACACATGAAATATCTCTAAAGATTAATAAATATATATCGATGTATACTTGTATTGAAATACGAGATTTCTGTCCCCCACACTCCTCCCTCTACCCGTTGGTCAATCCCGATATAAAACACCACCACGATCAACACCAATCCACCATCATATCATCGTCATTTCATACACTCCCATATCATCATAATCATATACTCATCATTTCCTTTACAACTAAAATAACACAATGCAATATCAAGCAGCCACTGAATACTACTACAACTACATACCGGTAAGCCACCAGTACTTCCCCACGGTAGCAGTTGATCCACTAGAGAGGGTGGCCAAACTTGCGGCCCAAAACGCGGTGATGATATTTAGTTTGAGCACGTGTTGCATGTGCTATGCCGTCAAGAGTCTCTTTTCTGGCATGGGTGTCAACCCGACTGTGTACGAACTCGACGAGGATCCCCTCAGAGGAAGAGAGATCGAGAGGGCTTTGGTTAGACTTATGGGCAGCTCTACGGCGGTGCCGGTGGTGTTTATCGGTGGGAGATTGGTGGGGTCGATGGATAGAGTGATGGCTTCACATATCAATGGAACTTTGGTTCCACTTCTTAAGAAGGCTGGAGCCCTTTGGCTTTAAGTAATAGTTGATAGATATGTTTGATTGTCGGTGTTAGTGTTTTACTTAATTATGTAATGCGAATTTAAGAAAGTTTAGAGGTCTTAAATTTGGCTTCTTTTTTTTTTTTTTTTTTTTTTTTTTTGAACTTGCAAAGAAAGTGAGGCCAGAAAATAACTAGCCTCACCACCATATGTACAATCCACCAAAAAACTACCAGCCCAGATTACATAATCTAAACCCATACCAAACATGCAAACATACATAATCTTAACCCATAAGAATTTTAGGGCCTTCACATTCAGTGGTGGAACCAGGATTATTTTTCTGGGGATGCGGAAATTTTTTAAAGATTTTAGACCCCTAGCTATATAAAAAATCGGTTCATAGCGGGTCGGATCGGGTCGGGTCATGTAAAACAAGTAAAAACAAACAAACAAAGTTTCATAGCGGGTCGAATTAGATCGGGTCGGGTCCATTTCAGTTCTCAAACAATCAAATCCTAGTTCCTAACTTCCTCTCACATTAACAAACAAAAAAACATCAAAGTTCAAACCATCCCTACTTTTATTTCTCTTAATCATTCAATAAAAGAACAAAAAAACTTATCTATAACATACCTTGGTTTTTAATTAGAATAATCCGGCGAAAAAAAGTGGTTCAACCCCTTTCCTCTTGAGAAATCGCGGCATAACTTCCCTACTCATTGTTCATTCCTAATCCTATCACATACAAAATAAACAAGGATCTTCAAGTGTTCAACCATAGCCCATGTTTCTTAATTTTCAATTTAACATTTTGAATTTCAAGCCCTAGTAATTATTATTTGTCAACCAACAATCATATAATCAACAAACATGTTTGCCAACCAAAATTTTGAATTTCAAGCCCTAGTAATTGGGTTGGGCTTGAATGGGTATTAAGTTATTGGGCTTGATGGATTGAATTTAAGTTTTATTTAAGGGGTTAGTAGGCTAACTTGTTTACATAATTTGATCGGGTTTCAATCTGTGTTCACAATTTTTTTTACATACATTCCTAACATTTTTCTCTAAGGGGTGCGGACGTAAATTTCCAAGGGGTGCGGTCGTAATTTTTCAAGGGGTGCGGACGAAAATTTCCAAGGGATGCGGTCTGGATTTTTCGCTAAAAATACCACTAATTTTTTTTTCAAGGGGTGCGGCCGCCCACCCCATAACTTGGGTCCGCCATTGTTCATATCTCCAACTGTCTTCTGAATCGAGCATGGTATCTGATCAAAAACTGCCTCGTTACGTGATTTCCAAATGCACCAAAGTGTCCTCCACAAACCGCATGATGAGCTTTCTTGTAAGGGGAGTGGGGGTGGTCACTAGTGATAGAATTCCATCACTCACAAGCATCCAATCAACTCCTGCCATGTCATCAGCCACTATTCTATCACTCACAAGCATTTTGTAGTGGCGGTAGTCATCACTAGTGATAGAATTTCATCACTCACAAATTTTTTTAATTTTTATTTTAAAATTAGAAATTAACAATAAAACACTAAGATTATAAATTTCATTAAAATTAAAACATACTAGAAATATTTTAGGCGACAATTTAGAAAAAATACTAAAAAAACTCTACTCCTCTTCCGACTCATGAAACTCCAAACCTAAAGAACCTACTAGTTCGATTAAATCGTATCTCAACCGAAAGTGAGTTTCTTCATCACGCAATCTTGTTGGATATTTTGTGGAACTTAAACTTGTGTATGAGGATCCGGCACCCAATCCGGAGATATTGCACGTCCGTCTTTTTTGATTATTATATTGTGCAATATGATACATGCATATACTATGCTATGTATGGCTTTCTTGTTCATGGCACGAACCGGTCGGTGTAGTATACCCCATCTACCCTTTAAAACACCAAAACCCTCTCAACATCTTTTCTTGTCGATTCTTGCAATTTTTTGAACACGATTTCTTTAGCCTCGACAGGAAATGAAGGAGCTTTCACAAAAACAGACCATGATGGGTAGATACCATCCACAAGAAAGAAGCCTCATCTGTTATATCGTCCGTTAACATAGAATGGAGAGAAGGGTGCGGTACCATCCGTTACGGTTTGAAACAACGGCGACATGTGCAACACATTGATGTCGTTGTTTGAACCTGGAACATCGAAATATGAATGCCAAATCCATAAATCATTCGACGCCACCACTTCTAGTATGATTATTGGTCTTCTGATGTCACCCCTAACATACGCCCCTCGCAACTCTCTTGGACAATTTTTCCACTCGATATGTGTACAATCGATGCTACCGAGCATCCCTGAAAATGCCATCTAGCCTCATGTGCGGCGTAAATACGTGAGATGTCGTGGCTCGTCGGTTTACGTAAAAACTCTTTACCATACAACTTAATGACCGCGTTGCAAAAAAATTGCAGACATTCACGGGAAGTTCTGGACGCCATAGCTAGGTATTCATCATATTGATCGGGAGGGTTACCTGTCGCTAGTTGGCGAATGGCGGACATGCATTTTTGTATCGCCGTGAAACTTGGTTTTCCCCTCGCATCGTAACCTTCTTGAAACCATTCCTCGCTTGCTTCGATGTCTCCAACAATCTTTAAAAATAATTCTTTTGGTAAACGAAACCGATCTCTAAACGTTTCGGAATTGTAGAGCGGATTCTCCACAAAATAATCGTTCATTAACACTTCGTTGGCACGTATTCGATCACGGTCTACCATCTTCTTCTTTGGGCGGGACGAACTAGTATAAAGTTCGTTATACACCGACACAAAATATTTTAGCGTCTCATTGTCGGAAGACGACTCGGTATCGCTATTGCTAGACATCGGAAACGTCGAATCCGTAGGAAACTCCATTTGAGAAAGATATAGATTGTGTGACATGTGTTTGTGTTTTGGTGTGGGTGAAATGGTTTAAAATGGAGAAGTATATATAAAAGGTTACAAGGTTTTTTTTAATTAAGTTTACCGTTAAAAAACGGTGGAAAATGGGCAACGTTCAAATTCATTCAATTGTTCAACGCGTGATATTATCAACGCGTTAAAAGTTCCACGCGTTATATATTGTGGTGGCGGTGGTGTGCTAAACTCCATCACGCGTGATGGAGCGTCCATAACGGACCACCCCCACTGGCCTAATTCCTAAAGGTACAAGGTACGATTGAAGCAATAGGAGAAATGTAATCCCGAAAGTTTCTCAATTGGTATATAAGGCTGGTTGGTGTCAATTAACACCCCGATGGCGCCCCTTACACCGTTGCTAGGGCGCCATAGACGGTGCTATTGGTGACTCCACGAGACCCATAACGAGCGCCAAATAAAAATTGGTGGGGCCATTAGACCGTTGTCAAACGGTCGGAATTAATTTTTTTTAATAAAAACTAGTACTATATATAACCCACAAATTTTAACCATTTTATACCACACAATATTACACAATCAACGCGTTTAGCCTGAATCACCTGTTTTTTTTTTGGCAAATCGTCAACTAATGGACCCCGAGAACCCGTACCGAATAAACCCACAAACGGGTAAAGTAGAAATGCCGAGAGTGTAACAACAGCACAAGCTATCAATGGTATGAAATAAATTTAGCAATTGTATGGAGTGAGGTTAGTGCGACACGTTAATGATATGAAGTGGAAATAGTAGAAAAATCCGATAATAGGGAGAACTTATGCTTGATGTCGAATGACGAAAGCAGAGACCTTAACTTCAATGAGTTAGGTGATTCATACAGATTAAACAATCGTAGGGTGTCAATAGGTAGATTATAGAGACGAACTGAAGTACTTGGAATGGCAGTCTAGAGGTTCCTCTCGGGTGATGGAATGGCAGTCTAGAGGTTTGTCTCGGGTGATGGAATGGTATAGGGATAAATTCGAAGTTTTACTAAGAATTTTTATTTATTTAAAGAGTAAAATGCACGGATAGTCCCTGTGGTTTGGTAAAATAACACGTATAGTCCCCAACTTTTGGAAATTACACCGGTGGTCCCTGTGGTTTGACAGTTTGTTACTCGGATAGTCCCTAGAGTGGATGTCCGTTAGTTTTTACCGTTAACCCCATGTAAAATGACCAAAATACCCTTAATATTAAATTAAACACTAAAAATGCCTTGAGTGCATATCCGTACAAGTCAGCATACTATAATCATCAACATGTATTATAAGCAGCTCCAGAACAATCGACACCCTTTATTTACAAGTCAACCAATCCACCATTTCCACCTTCATGTTCACCACCGCATCTCCACCATGATCAACCACCACAACCACCTCCTCCTCACCACCCTCCTCCTCCTCCTCCTATCCCCAGTGTCCTCCGCCGTCGACTTCCTCTTCAACTCCTTCAACTCCACCTCCATCTCCCTCTACGGCAACGCCACCATCCAATCCACCACTCTTACCTTCACCACCTCCACCGGCATCAACATCTCCGCCACTGTAACTCCCTCCTCCACCCCAGAAAAGGTTGATCAGAGAGAGAGAGACAGAAATGGTCCGAGAAAAGGTCACTCACCACCACTTGACTCCGCCACTGTAATTCCTCCATCTCTGCCACTGTAATTCCTCCATCTCCGCCACTGTAACTCACTCACCACCACTGCAACTCCGCCACTGCAACTCCCTCCTCCATCAACATCAGTCGATTAAGGAACATATCGCCACTTAGGGTTTTGAGTTTTGAGTTGAATTTGTAGATTTAGAACCGATTTAGGGTTTATTGGTTGGGTTTTGATGATGGTTGTTGATGACGGTGGTGGCAAAGATAGGTGCGTTGACGGCGGAGAAAGATGATGATGGTGGTGGTTCAGATGGTGGCTGTGGCGACTGTGGTGGTTCAGAGATGGTAGCTGTTGGTGGCTGTAGGATGGTTTGGTCAATTGATTTATTTGTTTTGTTATTTAAAAATAGTCTTTTAATGTGTTTTAATTTAATACTAAGGGCATTTTGGTCATTTTACATGGTGTTAACGGTGAAAACTAACGGACATCCACTCCAGGGACTATCCGAGTAACGAACTGTCAAACCACAGGGACCACCGGTGTAATTTCCAAAAGTTGGGGACTATAGGTGTTATTTTACCAAACCACAGGGACTATCCGTGCATTTTACTGTTATTTAAATGGTATCATATTAGCCACAGTACTATCCGATCATGTCATCTCCACAATCCCCATATCCGCCATCACCGCTACCCATACCCGGTTTAATCTACTATTCTCAAATGCCACAATCGGCTCAAAATTCTCCATGATCACGGTATCCGCCACAATCGCCACAATCAATACCAAAAACCCAACCCGTACCCGAAACCTAACCCGTAACCGAAACGCGAATGACTTCATTAAGAGTCGTAGACACTGTAAGAAGGGTCTGGATCAATAAAGTGCTCCAAATACAGTCGAGAGGTGGGCACCTCCTAAAGAACTAGCTTTTTCTTGGGAGTGGCTTGACGTTTTGGAAGACCCAATTGTTTATAATATGTTATTTTCTCAACTATATATATATACATATATATGTATGTATATATATATATATATATATATATATATAGGTAGAGGATCCTGTACACTAATCTAAAAGTGTGAGAATGGTGAGAAATATTGTGGTGATGACATGTGTTCTCAATTTAAATTAATTCAAAAGGGTAAACAAGTAATTTCCTTATTGATTTAGTTAACTAATAACCTTCCATAACCACCACCCTTAATTATAGAAATACGAATTAAGAATTAATCTACGAATTTGTGTCATCGCGTTCAGAACTGTATAGTGTTATATGACGTTATATGGTATTATATGGTGTTATATAGTGTTATTTAGAGTTATTTAGTGTTATGGTGTTATATTTGTCTAATAGCATGTCTATGATAGATGTATAGTGTCATCTATTGTTATATAGTGTTATATAGTGTTATATTGTGTTAGATAGTGTTATACGGTGTTATATGGTGTTATATGATGTTATATATATATATATATAGAGAGAGAGAGAGAGAGGGAGAGAGAGAGAGATCGGTTATTGAACAAATTGCCTTAACTTACGATGCGTACGAGATGCAGTATCAAACGTGCGATTTTGGTTTTGAACACGCAATTGTGGTTTTTGTAAAACAACACGCGACTTCTTTACAACATGCGAAATTTGTATTTTTTTAAACATGCGATTTTGGTTTTTTTACTACACGCGATTTTGGTTTTTTCCAACATGCGAGATTTCCCTTTCTGGGTTTATAACGTGCGAACTTGCCATAGTGATTTCTAGTATGCAATATATATGTAAAAATCACTTTGCTAATAGTGTTTCATCTGCTAAAAATCATTTTGCTAACACCTATAGTCAATTACCCAAGCCATCTACTGTTTTATCTGCTAAAAATCATTTTGCTAACACCTATAATGATTTACAATATGCAATATATATGTAGTTAAGTGCAAATTAGCAGGATATTTAGTACTCCATGCATTTAAGAGAGATATAGTGTAACTTGTAAGTTTAAATGGTTATATTACAAGGCTTAAATGATGGTACAATGTTGAAAATGTCTGCATCAAATGTGAAGCAAAGTCCAAATAATTGATCTCAAATGTCAATACACTTCCTTTCTTAAAGGAGTCCAAAACAATTTAGAAGCACAACCTTAAGTGATTAGATCAGTACAATCTCATACTGCTTACATCATTAAAGGCTCAAATATCTGTGATATGCTAGATTTTAAATGTAACATTTTGCTTATAGATTAACGTTGAAGCATTTGAGGCTAAATGTAGAACCATTAGTTTACTCATGTTGTGTGCGATTACCAATTCCGATAATTTATGATTCATTTGGTTTGAAATAGACAAGGAACCTACTACGCATCTCAATATTCAATATCAGTTATATCAGAGGTCTTTTTCCAGAGAAATACTTCAGTGATAAGGGCGTGCCAGCCCTAGGTAAATTCCACGGTGTTTTATGGCAAAAAAAATTGAGTAGCTAGTAGGCTTGACCTTATATAATGGCATTGTTTCTATCGTGTGATCAATAGAGATGAAGATCATAAAGCTTGTGCCTATGGACGCGGAATCTAGAAGACTAATTGACTAGATGGAGAAAGGCATGATGAATAGAGTGAGAATAAAGAGTCTGGGGTTTTTAAATGGTTTGGGTAAGGTAAATTGACAATTTTGCCCCTAATGTGAGGGGTACACGGGTACATTTAACTGGGTTGGTGGATGGTACTTAGAGAAAAGAACAAAGTGTGTTCAAATTTATTATTTAAAGGACACAGGGTGCACAAATTAAAGACAAAGGTTAAAGAGTGAAATTTTGTATATAAATAAAGGACAATCTGTGTAATTTACTCAAATTTATTTAGGGGAATTGGCCTGTAATAATCTCACCTAGACCTTATTGGCCATTAATAATCCCACCTCAGAATATCCCCCCCCCCCCCCACTAGTCCCACCTTTCACCTATTTTTCCTACAATGGTCCCCTGTTAAAAAAAACATAACGGAGTTAAGCTTTTTTTCAAATTACAAATAGATTTTTTAGAGCTTTTGATCAGAATGATGATATGAGTCCATTGATGTAAAACTTACTTCGAAATGGTGCTCCAAATGACTTGATTTTGGTTAATTGAAAATTTAAACACCCGAATTGAAGCGTCGTTTTCATCGTTTGGAGCATCGTTTCGAGGCAAGTTTTACATCAATGGACTCGTATCGTCGCTCTAATCGAAAGCCCTAAAAAATCTATTTGTAATTTGGAAAAAAGCTTAACTCCGTTAAGTTTTTTTAACGGGAGACCATTGTAGGAAAAATAGGTGAAAGGTAAGACGGTGAGGGGAATATTCTGAGGTGGGATTATTAATGGCCAATAAGATCTAGGTGGGATTATTACAGGCCAATTTCCCATTTATTTATGTTGTTGATTTTTTCAACTTTGCTTCATTAATTTTCATTTGGAATTCTACTATGTAATATTGTAAATCATGTTGGAAGTGCAAACAAAATGCGTACATATGGTGTTAATATATATCAAAGCGATTTTTTAAGACATGATTTACATCGTTTTCTCAATAGCATTTTCGATAACAAATGACTAATAATTAGTCAAACTTTTCCAACTAAACAACTTTCTGGATATTTAAAAGATATTCATCTTTAAAGGTATGAAAAAAGTCTCATATATTGAGAGCTACATCCACAATCCTTCTCTCGGAACATCTTTCTCTTTCCTAGCTCCCTTTTTATCACCAATCGTTGGTTGAGTTAACACACCACCCTCACTATTGCTCTACGCTTTGTCCAATATTCTTTTCCACTCGAGTCAACGGTGAATTCCTTAATGAATATTCACAAAAGTTGGAATGACAAGAAGAAGAATGACTAGTAACACGAGGCGTTATGACGAAGATCTTGCTATATTTGGCTTACGATAGAGGTTAACACATTTCTCGTTTCTCTTTTAGTCGATCTCTTGAATAATTCTCTATATTATTGTTGTATGAGCTTGTGTTTATTCGAGATAACAAAATGGATGTGGTTAAAGACAAAGAAAAGAAAGGGTTTATTTATAAAACATGGGAACGTTGCAAATCATTTCGTAACATTGGAGCTAAGAGCTCGTTTGGAAACAAACGAGCTCCTGTCAAAAGATGTACATCATGGCCTCGAGTAGATCCAAACAAAGGAAAAACACTTAATATTGCTCCAAAGGGTTGTTTCTCGGTCTATGTTGGTCCTCAAAGGCGAAGGTTTGTGATTAAAGCCGAGCATGCGAATCATCCGTCCTTCAAAGTGTTTCTTATAGAAGCCGAATGCGAATACGGGTATACACACGAGGGCCCACTTGAGCTTCCGTGTGATGTTGATGAGTTTGTAAAGGTTTTGTTACAAATGGATGATTGCTACAAGGTTATCTGTTCTCAATGATGTATCTTTGGAGGATCAATAGGAATCCTATCGTCTTCAAGTTTGGACTTGTGTAATATATTATTATTGCAAATGAATGGTGTTTTGTATTTATTTAAAATAAAATTGGTTTTTGTATTTATTTAGATTGGCTGTTTCTTGTTGTATCGAATTTGTTTTTGTTGTATGTGATTTATAAATCATTTAAAGGTTAATATTTTTTTGTTCCACGTGAGCTTTTTTATACAAACGTCGATACCATGATTGTACGGGCAATATTTTAGTTTTTAAATTCATGATCATTGACCACACAATTTCATAACAATGGATCTAAAACAAGGGACTTGAACTCGTGATCTACATGACATGAAAAAAAAAAAAATACAAGTTCTTAACTTGAGCTCAATCTACATGTTGGTGAACACGAATCTTTTTTGTTTAAACTTGAACTCACCTTAAAAACTCAAACTTCTTAAAAAAACATTGATTAGGCTCCGAGATATGGGGCGTTATGCCCATGCCATCTCAGCAAAAAAGACACAATAGCGCCCCATAATTTTCAAACCCCCACCCAACGACTATATCACTGCCTTCCCACTTACGAACACCTTCGCGTGGTCGGGTGCATTTGCTATCCCCTTATCCCTCACACGACTATTCACAAACTCACCTACCGTTCTTACCCTTGTGTGTTTCTTGGTTACCCCTCGAACCACCGTGGATACAAGTGCCTTGATCTAAAAACCCGAAAAATTACAATTAATCGACACGTTCTTTTTGATGAAACCATTTTCCCATTCCACAAATCCTATAAACCAACACCTAAAACCTATCAATTCCTTGATGATCATATAAATCCCCATTTTCAGCTCACCCATTCGACCCTCCCTAATGACCCACCTAAGCCATCGCCCAATATAAGCCCACCTGCTTCTCCTCAATCAACTACCCATAAACCCCACTCCCATACGGCCCACTCACACTCCCACAACAACACTTCTCCTACAGCCCACTCCCCCAAGCCTACCTCCCCTTCGGCCCAATCTCCCGCCCATACACACTCAATGGCCCAAACTGATCCCTTATCTGCCACCTCTCCAGACTCGGCCCCCACACCAAACACCCCACTGCCTAACCCATCACCCGACCCCATCTCGCCACCTCCGAACCCACCTCAACCCCCCACTCGTACCATACATACCCGTGCCATGTCAGGCATATATAAACCGAAACAAATTTTTAACCTCTCCACATCTACCATCGTACCGATACCCAAAACTCCCAAAGCCGTCTTGTCTAATCCGGAATGGTTTAATGCCATGCATACCGAATTTAATGCTGATGTGCGTGAAGTGTGTTATATTTTAGATGTATATTTAAGCCCTTTTTACACTTTTAGCCAAGTTTTAAATTTATAAAACACGATATTTACTAACACTAAACACACATATGGGCAAGTGCACCCATCGTGGACGTAGTATAGTGTTGGTAAGATACCGAGGTCGTCCAAGGACACAAGAGCTTTTAATACCGGTTTATCCTCAACGTCTAATCAAATCAAAAAGTGAGAAAAATGTTTTAAACTAAGAAAAATAAAAACTAACTGCTGAAAAATAAAATAAAATAAAAACAGATAGACAAGATGAATCACTTGGATCCGACACGTGTGTTAGTATAACCTTTGATTATTTTCGCACTTTTGCACTTGTTTAAGAGATTATCTTAGTTATTGTAGTAGGCCCTCTTTTGAAGGCGACGTTACCCTCAACCCAGTAGTTTGAGTCAGCAAGGATACAATCCTAAAGGGTCGGATTATTGAAAGATAATGAATTAAGTTATTAATGCAAATTGTGGTAGGCCCCGCTTTCGGCGGTGACGTTACCCTCGGCTAAGTAGTCTGAGTCAGCAGGGATACAGTCCTAAATAGCCGGGTTATAGTATTAATAGTAGTTAACTTATGAGGGGGTCAAAGAGTTTGGATCCCCGCCATCCAATACCTATGGGTATTGAAGGAGATCCTACTAAATTTGACCCAGGTCCCAAGCAGGACCTCTAAACGCTGAACAAGGGCAAGACCCTTACCAAACCGTTCCCTTAACCCCCGACCAGGTAGCCAACATACCTCCATATAGACCGTGGAGATATGAATGGTGAAAATCTTTTATTTTATATAGACAGTAAAATAACGCCAAGACACCACGGACAAACGATAAGGAAAGATCACCTTCAACATAAGTAACTAGTTATCAAAGTCATTAATAAAAAACCAAATAAAAAGTGCAAAAGATTAAAAATAAAAAGTATTATACTAAACACTTGTCTTCATCAAGTGATGTAAGAGACTTAGGCAAACATGGCCTTGATTGTCAAGAACTCTTACGATCAATCTTGGATCCCGAGACGACTCACACACTCTACGATGGACAATGGATGATGGTGGTGGATGATGGTGTTATGGTGGTGGTGGGTGGTGGATGAAGTGTGAGAGAGGTGGTGTGCCAAGGGATGAGATGGAATGAAACCAAGCACTCCTATTTATAGGTTGAACAGAAGGCTGGGCACGGCCCCGTGTCCGCTGGACACGCCCCCGTGCCCGTCTGACACTCTCTCTCTTCATTAATTGTAATTCGCAATTACAATTAATGCGCCTGCTGTACTTTCACCACGCCCCCGTGCCCGCTGGACACGGCCCCGTGGTGGGCAATGGAAGCTTCTACTAGTTTGTCTTTTCTGCTGCTTCTTGGGCACGGCCCCGTGTTCGCTGGACACGGGGCGTGTTCAGTCTTCTGTTTTCTCTTCTTTGCCTTGGGGGGTGCCGTTGAGGGTCCGGGCAGTCTACTTTTATTCCTTTTCTTGTATTTATGCTAGAATTAGTTGTCTTTTTGCTTCTTTTGTGATTTTGAGCTCATTTCATCCTGAAAATACAAAAGAAAGACAAAAACACTCTTTTTCCAACATTAGTACTTAAAAAGGGTTAGTTTTATGCCTTAATTGATGTGATTTATATGTTGCATTTTACACACATCAAATACCCCCACACTTGAACTTTTGCTTGTCCTCAAGCAAAACTCTTTAAATGCGGCTTACACTCCCAAATGGAATAGGTAGAAGAGAAAGTTTTTAGCTTGTCCTAGAGTGTCGGGAATCCAAGGTCTTTGTAAGTTTTATATTTATTTATTTACAATCCTATTCGTTATGATTTATTTTGAACGTTTCATAAGATAAATTACTTATTCGGGCATAGCATGCCTTATTAAAATTCCATTTATATACAAGTTCACATACCTCGCGGGAGATCACTCAACACTCGGCCGAAGGTGTAAAATTTTTTTAGTGAATCACTCGTGAGCGGCATGGAACTTACGCCTTCCATAGGCTTGCCAAGCAATCAATCCTCCTCCTTTTTAACTTTTTACCTTTGTAAATATCAAGAGGACTTTTGGGGCGAAGGGTTAGGCTTGGGTTAAAGGTGGTCGGTTGGGTTAGTTAGAAAAAAGGGCGAAAATCGTAAAAAGCGTCGGTTTCCGTGACATACCTTGTTTTTAGTGACTTTTTATTTTGAAGTATTTCTCCAAACAAGCTTTTATATAGCTTTTGTTTGTTTTTGACTTCATCATTGTTTTTTTTTTTCAACACGTAAAAAGGCGAGTTTACGAAAAACCGAGTTTGTTACTAAAATAAAGGGTGAAAAATAAAAAGGGTTTTTTTTGGTGGGTAAAAAGAGTTTTGGGGTAATGAAATGAAAGGTTTAGGCTCAAAGGGGCTATCTAGGGGGATTTTGGGTAGGTGGTAAAAAAAATGAAAAATAATGGTTTAGAAAGAAAAATATGGTTAGTCCTAATGCCTGCATCACTTACTCACTTGGGTTTAAGTTGGTAAGGACGGGGAATGTATCGTCGTGGCAAGTTCTAGAGTTGTAAGAACCAAGCGGCTATTCACACAAGAAACGAAAAATGAGCATTTAGTCTAAATATGTATATTTTTATGCTCAATAAAGGCTCAAAACTCACTTTTATGGGAATGGGTTTTTAATGTGATCAAGTATATATAATCGAATTTTTAACTAGACTTGTTATGCCGTTTCGTAATTTTCTTATGTTGGTTCTTTGTTATCACGACGCTATCGGTTGTAAATTTGTAAAAATATAACCTTTTTAGAACTTGTTATTCCCAAATTAAACTAAGACAAGTAAATGATAAAAATTGAAAAAGTTTTTGAAAAAAAAAATTGGGGTGTTTAGCGGTTCCAATAGAGTTTTGTGTAAGGCTTGTATTTAGGATTTGCAAAATTCAAGGTTTTAGCATCCCCCCACACTTAAATTACACATTGTCCTCAATGTGTCCAAAAATAAGGTTTTTGGTTGATTAGAATGTGTAAAAGTAGGTTAAAAAGCAAAGTTTTATGTTACTGGCATCCTGGACACGGCCCCGTGGTCAGGTGCCTGAACTGGGTGTTTTTCTGCAGGTGGCTCAGCACGGGGTCGTGTTGGTTGGGCACGGCCCATGTTGAGCCTTCTGTGATGGAGATTTGTGTCGGGTTGCTCTGTTCTTCGTGCATGGGTCCATTTTTCTCGTTCCCCTTTTCATCCATTACCACCATGAGTGTGTTTTATTCATTAAACACCCATCAATCTTAAAAACCATCATATCATTGCAAACATAGAGAGACATTACATAAAGTTAAAGATGAAAGTACATAAATATTAAACCATGGAGTTCTAGCCCTATGTTTTATTCTAATTTAGCAAAATTTCCAAGAAGCTACTAATCTTGGTTAGATAAGGCTTTTTAGAACTCCTTCTTCCGGGCGTGGTCCTCCTCATATGTCGGCGAGCCACTCCTCTACCTCCCTTGGAAGGAGAAAAGAGGGCTCATTTGCATTAGTTTGAGGAGTTTCGACTTCCGCTGGAATTTCTTGTGGGTGTTCCATGGGAGGTTCTGCGGGAAAGTCTTCCCACCCGGTAGGGTTGTTAACCCCGAGTGCCAAGTTCCAGTCCTGTTGTGGAAGGACTGGCTCCATAGGAGGTGCTACAAGAATGTTTAACCTTTGGTACAAAAGGTTAATTTCTTGGAAGCTACTTTCAAGTCCCATCGTAAGATCGTTAATACGGTCAATTAGGACCTCCTCTACTGACGTCATTTCGTCGAGAGCTTCCCTCAATGCTATCACATAGTGCACAAGTGTAGCTTCAACGGAGGGCCTTCTTCCCCTTCGGCTGTTTGAGGAATGAACGGATGATGTTTCGCTGTTTTCACTCGCCATTCTACGAAAAATAAACCAAAAGCAGTTTATATGACGAAACAGTTTCTGGACACGGCCCCGTGCTCATTGAGCACGGCCCCGTGTTCATCTTTCTGCAGAATTTCGAAGCAAGGAATCTTGGGTTTTTAAGTTATTTTCTGAATTTATGTAGACTTTTTGGTCATAAATAACTTTAAACAATGTTACACAACATGTTTTTACCAAGATTCCATGATCAAAACTCATTGTTTCCTACCACAAAGTTTGAAGAATTCAAACTTTTCATTGTAGTTCTTGGAGAAAGATGAAAAGAAGGAAATGTCTAGAAGAGGAAAGGACAAAATGGGTTGTTGGAACCTTCTTTTAGACTTACCTAGGATTGTTTGAGAGAAGATTCCTTCAAATCTCTGTCCCAAGTTGGTCCAAATGTGCAGGATTTTTGGCTGCATTTATAGAAAACGACAGCCTCCTGGACACGGCCCCGTGTTCGCTGGACACGGCCCCGTGTGCAGATGAAATTCTGACACAGTTTGTCCGTATTCTGACGTTCTGATCAGAAGGGAATCTCTTGGTGGACACGGGGGCGTGTTGGCCGGGCACGGCCCCGTGTCGAGAAGCTGTTTTATGAAGTTTGTCGCTACTAAGGAGTTTATTTATATCGGGTGGTTCTTGATTTGTTGGAACAACCCCAAAGTGCCTAAGATACCTTAATTGTCCTATACTAAGGCGAGAACGCAAGAGGTTATCGGTGAGGGTAATTCCTATTTTCATTCTAGGTGGACAAGTCCAACCCTTTTCCGGGCTCTCGTTAAAGAAGGTGTATGCCGAATCGCTCAGGTCTATGTATGCATCGAACGAAGTCGATGGGGAGTCCTTCACGGCACAATCGACACAGGGACGACTATCGTCCAAGTCTTTTCTAGGTATGAAGGTATTTTCGGGAGCAACGAGGTTGTCGGAATGCGGTTCCAACATTTCCTCATGGTCATCATCTTGGGATGGATCTATAAAATCCTTCCTAAGTTCTTTTGACCAATTGAGAATTAGCTCTTCTAGTTGAAATAACTCGTCAAGGAGCATTTCTCCTAGAATATCTGGCTGGGCGCATTCGAGGGAGAGATAGTGCTTATTTTTACTTTCGCCCCTCTTAAGGTTACAAGGAATCGGTGGGTCTATATAGTGGGGCCTATAATTGAGAAAATAACATTTTAATTCCTCATGTTCGCCTCCACATAATCGACACCACATACCATAAGAGTGCCGAAAGTAAAAAGAATTACTATCACTCATGTTTGTGTCAGAAATTAACAACCGCCGGGATCTAACGGTTCTGTTTTCAGTAAGAGAATCTTGGGCACGGGGGCGTGTTGAGTGGACACGGCCCCGTGTTCAGCTTACTGTCTGACTTAAAACAGGATTGCCAGTTCCAATGATTGAGCACGGGGGCGTGTTCAGCAGGCACGGTCCCGTGGTGAGCTCTGCAGAAGCTGAAAATCTACGAAAAATCCTAAAAATTAAAGAAAAAAAATAAAAATATGATTAGGCCGTTGATTCCTAACTTTCTTAAAATCCTTGTGTCCCCGGCAGCGGCGCCAAAAACTTGATGTGTGTGAAGTGTGTTATATTTTAGATGTATATTTAAGCCCTTTTTACACTTTTAGCCAAGTTTTAAATTTATAAAACACGATATTTACTAACACTAAACACACATATGGGCAAGTGCACCCATCGTGGACGTAGTATAGTGTTGGTAAGATACCGAGGTCGTCCAAGGACACAAGAGCTTTTAATACCGGTTTATCCTCAACGTCTAATCAAATCAAAAAGTGAGAAAAATGTTTTAAACTAAGAAAAATAAAAACTAACTGCTGAAAAATAAAATAAAATAAAAACAGATAGACAAGATGAATCACTTGGATCCGACACGTGTGTTAGTATAACCTTTGATTATTTTCGCACTTTTGCACTTGTTTAAGAGATTATCTTAGTTATTGTAGTAGGCCCCTCTTTTGAAGGCGACGTTACCCTCAACCCAGTAGTTTGAGTCAGCAAGGATACAATCCTAAAGGGTCGGATTATTGAAAGATAATGAATTAAGTTATTAATGCAAATTGTGGTAGGCCCCGCTTTCGGCGGTGACGTTACCCTCGGCTAAGTAGTCTGAGTCAGCAGGGATACAGTCCTAAATAGCCGGGTTATAGTATTAATAGTAGTTAACTTATGAGGGGGTCAAAGAGTTTGGATCCCCGCCATCCAATACCTATGGGTATTGAAGGAGATCCTACTAAATTTGACCCAGGTCCCAAGCAGGACCTCTAAACGCTGAACAAGGGCAAGACCCCTTACCAAACCGTTCCCTTAACCCCCGACCAGGTAGCCAACATACCTCCATATAGACCGTGGAGATATGAATGGTGAAAATCTTTTATTTTATATAGACAGTAAAATAACGCCAAGACACCACGGACAAACGATAAGGAAAGATCACCTTCAACATAAGTAACTAGTTATTAAAGTCATTAATACAAAACCAAATAAAAAGTGCAAAAGATTAAAAATAAAAAGTATTATACTAAACACTTGTCTTCACCAAGTGATGTAAGAGACTTAGGCAAACATGGCCTTGATTGTCAAGAACTCTTACGATCAATCTTGGATCCCGAGACGACTCACACACTCTACGATGGACAATGGATGATGGTGGTGGATGATGGTGTTATGGTGGTGGTGGGTGGTGGATGAAGTGTGAGAGAGGTGGTGTGCCAAGGGATGAGATGGAATGAAACCAAGCACCCCTATTTATAGGCTGAACAGAAGGCTGGGCACGGCCCCGTGTCCGCTGGACACGCCCCCGTGCCCGTCTGACACTCTCTCTCTTCATTAATTGTAATTCGCAATTACAATTAATGCGCCTGCTGTACTTTCACCACGCCCCCGTGCCCGCTGGACACGACCCCGTGGTGGGCAATGGAAGCTTCTACTAGTTTGTCTTTTCTGCTGCTTCTTGGGCACGGCCCCGTGTTCGCTGGACACGGGGCGTGTTCAGTCTTCTGTTTTCTCTTCTTTGCCTTGGGGGATGCCGTTGAGGGTCCGGGCAGTCTACTTTTATTCCTTTTCTTGTATTTATGCTAGAATTAGTTGTCTTTTTTGCTTCTTTTGTGATTTTGAGCTCATTTCATCCTGAAAATACAAAAGAAAGACAAAAACACTCTTTTTCCAACATTAGTACTTAAAAAGGGTTAGTTTTATGCCTTAATTGATGTGATTTATATGTTGCATTTTACACACATCAAATGCCTTAATTAAAAACAAGACTTGGGATCTTGTCACGAGACATCCTGACATGCATATTATTCGTAGCATGTGGCTCTTTCGCCACAAATACAGGTCCGATGGTACACTCGAGAGGTACAAGGCACGCCTTGTCTGTGATGGTAGAAATCAGGAGGTGGGTGTTGATTGTGGGGAAACTTTTAGTCCGGTTGTTAAACCGGCTACGATTCGGACAGTGTTAACATTGGCCCTAACACATTCGTGGTCTATTCACCAGTTGGATGTCACTAACGCATTCTTACATGGAAATCTAACCGAGACTGTGTACATATATCAACCAATGGGATTTCGAGACCGAGACTATCCTGATCATGTGTGTCTTCTTAAAAAGTCACTTTATGGGCTTAAACAAGCACCGAGGGCGTGGTACCAACGGTTTACAGATTTCGTTACATCCATGGGGTTCACACAAAGCCGATGTGACAACTCCTTTTTCACTTATCATCATGGTGGTGACATTGCGTATCTATTGATCTATGTAGATGATATTATTCTCACCACTTCATCCGATTCACTTCGTGTTAAACTATTGGGCAGCCTCGCAGCTGAATTTGCTATGAAAGATCTTGGGCCACTCAGCTACTTCTTGGGAATTACCGTTTCACGTACCGGTAATAAGATGTTTCTCTCGTAACACAATTATGCGTTAGACATTGTCAACCGAGCGGGCATATCTACTTGTAAACCAGTCGCCACCCCTGTTGATACAAAACCAAAGCTTGGTGCTCAATCTAGCGTTCCGTTTGATGACCCCACATTATATCGCAGCCTTGCGGGTGCACTTCAGTATCTCACATTCACTAGGCCCGATATAAGTTATGTCGTACAACAAATTTGTATTCATATGCATAATCCTAGCATTGAACACTGGCAGGCATTGAAGCGTATTATCCGTTACATACACGGCACAACCACATATGGTCTTTCTCTATCTCCGTGTGCGGCTATCTCTCTCTGGGCTTATACAGATGCTGATTGGGCGGGCTGTCCGGATACACGTCGTTCTACCTCAGGATATTGTGTCTATATGGGACAAAATCTACTGTCCTGGTCTTCCAAGCGGCAGTCTACCATTTCTCGTTCCAGCGCTGAAGCAGAATACCGAGCAGTCGCCAATGTCGTTGCTGATGTTTGTTGGCTTCGTAACCTTCTTCTCGAGTTACGTCGCCCCCTCTCCACCGCCACTTTAGTATATTGCGACAATATAAGTGCTATCTACTTATCTAGTAATCCGGTTCAACATCAACGTACTAAGCACATAGAACTTGATATTCATTTTGTGCGCGAACATGTTCAACGCGGTACCATACGAATACTTCACACGCCTACTCGTTTACAGATTGCTGACATCTTCACCAAAGGCTTACCTCGAGTATTATTTGATGATTTCCGCTCCAGTCTCAACATTCGCCCACCTCTTGCTTCGACTGCGGGGGTGTAATGGAATATCCCTTATGTAAATATAGATATGATTTTGTATTTACTTGTTCCCTAAGTTTTGTATTTACTTGTTCCCTAAATTTAGGGATTGTGTCTTGTATTTATATTGAGGTATCAATGAAAGAGAATTCCAATTGAGCCATAATATTCTTCAGGCGCCATCAGCGGGGCACTATTGAAGGGATGTGATTGCAATGGCAAATAATAGTGAGATGTCTGTGTGTGAAGGAGGGGGCGCCATTAATGAGATTGGGGATTTATCCCATACCCTCCAAGTTAGGGGGGCGGCTATTGATGAGGTGGAGCTGAGGTGGCACAATGACTCCATTCCATACCCTGTAGCCTTGGAGTTATTTTCGACAAATCAAGCCTATTCGTTTTAATATCATATTAACCATCAACTAAATACATACACAACTAATAAGTTAAGTAAGTAAGACGACAGGTTAACAAAGATTCTTGGTTGTGGGTGGATGACACGTCATAAATAATTCGGTTTAAAAGTGGATGATGATTTGAGCCATCTATACCTTATGTAATGGTGCAAGTGGGTGCTAAACAAGTGTAATATTTTTACATGTAAGGCGGAAATGAACCGGCTTCCTACTTTGGAGGCTTTAAGCAAAAGGAAGATTCGAATTACTCAGGGCCGGCTCAACCTTCTTGGAGGCCTAAAGCTAACTTATAAAAATGGGGCCCAATTTATTCTCAATCCACTCTACAAAAAAAATGGTTTCATCAACCAAAACTTTGAGTCATTAATGTTGATTATTTTCTTCTCCTTACAATATACTACAATGATAAGCTCTATATTTTTGCAACAACCTCAAAAGACAAAACAATCTAGTTACTTTGCACTTGCATAAAAGATTACTTAACACAATCAAAGCAACACCCAGAATCAAATTTTATCAAGCAAACAAAAAACAAATGACGTACAAGAATCAAACGTTAGCAAAAAAAATTAAAAGTTACTGCACTTCTCTGCAAAAAGAAGTTGTTGCAGGTTTGAAGATGCAAAACACCAACATAACTCTAGAGTAAAGTATAGTTTCAGTACCTAGGGTTTACACCTAATCGTAAGTTCAGCCCTTATTTGAAAAAATTCAGCAGTCCAGTCCCTATGGTTGTTAATTTGATTCAATCAAGCCCCTGTTCCAAGCTGCCGTTAGTTGACTGATTACTTATTTAACTGTGAGAAGGGCAATATGGTAATTTCACCCAAGGTTGACACCTTTCACACCTTTTTAATCCCCCATCTTCCTTTAGAAGGTACAATACAATCCTTTATCTCCCAAACACTCCCGACATCAACCACAGCTTCGGTTATCTTCCTTCTCAGGCCATCCAGCTTTGATTGTCATCAAAATGCGCCAATACGCTATAATTCTGTTTACTTTCCACATTGTTGGTATGGCATTGTGTTAATTTTACTCAAAATCGTTGATTTTCATCCTGTGTGCATTGTATATAATCTGAAATTTGGTATTTCTTTCATGGAATTGTAGTTGGAATTAGGGTGCAGGTCACCCGACGCCTTGTCCGGGTCCAATATCGGGTTGTGTTGAGGACGGGAAGAGGGTTCAGGATTGAACTCTGTTTTAGCCGTCGAGCATGAAGAGGAGGGGGCTTGCATGGGTGTACATAGGATGCCTAACTATTAGCTTACGTATAACAATGTAAAAGGGTTATTTTGGCCATTGATCATTTTTTGGGTTTTTGAAGTTAATGATCATGATTACCCTTGTATTGTTATCTAATATTGGATATTAAACTATTGTGTATGAATGGTGGTCTTTAATGTTGATATTTAAGTGTTAATGAACCTTACTAAACTGTGTTTTAGGATCGAATGACTCTGCCTTTGATTGTTACTGTACTGTCTTTAATGTTGATATTTATATGTTAAGGATCAATTGTAGCATTTGTTTAACTGTGTTTGGGTGTCAATATCATGTTAAGAACTTGGCTTAGGTTCAAATGACTTTGATAATGACTTTGATGTGCTTAGGATCAAATGACGTTGATAATGACTTTGATGTCCTTAGGATCAAATGACATTGATAATGACTTTAATGTCCTTAGGATCAAATGCCTTTCACTGCTGCACATTGGGATCAAATGCCATTCACTGTTGCATATTAGGATCAAATGCCATTCATTGCTGCACATTAGGATCAAATGTCTTTCACTGCTGCACATTAGGATCAATTGACTTTCACTGCTGCACATTAGGATCAAATGCCTTTCACTGTTGCACATTAGGGTCAATTGAAGCTCACTACTGCACATTAGGATCAATTGAAGCTCACTGTTGCACATTAGGATCAATTGAAGCTCACTGCTGCACATTAGGATCAATTGAAGCATTTGACTTTGACTTTGATGTGCTTAGGATCAAATGACACTAAGTGATGCACATTAGGTATTGTATACACAGTAAAGGCTTTCACCATGAAATGTTGGTTGTTGCATATCAGTGTGCATGGATTTTACCATGAGATGTTTGCACATTAGGATCAACTGAAGCATTTGACTTTGACTTTGATGTGCTTAGGGTCAAATGACACTGAGTAGAATTTAAGTTGATGGTAGTGTTTGTTTGATGTGCTTAGGATCAAATGACATCAGTGGATGTTTCCTACACATAAGCCGCTTGTTGGTTTATAGGATAATTTAAGTTGATGGTATTGTTTGTTTGATAAGGGTGCAGGGCGCATAGGATTAGTCTACTGTATGCAACATTGTTTGTTTGATAAAGGCGCATTGAGCATTAGTGTAATTGTAGTCTACTTCAAGTTCGATAAGTTAAACCCAATGCAACTTCTAAAGGTTAAACCTAGTTCAATTTCTAAAAGTCAAACCCAGCGTAAATTCATATTTACATTAAGTTGTTGTTATTAGTAACATCATTAGGAATTATATTAGGGGGATTAATCACCATATGTCTTTAATTACTAGATTTAGGAATTAGTTTTGAAATGAGGGGGAATATATTGGGTATGACTGCAGGGACTGAAATGGTAAGTAAACTTGTAGAGTATTTTAATCTTTTCACTTAAATTCAAACGACCATTTAACACTAGGAGCTTGATTGAATCAAATTGACAATCACAGGGACTGGATTATTGATTTTTTTTCAAATGATAGTTAAACCTGCGATTAGATGTAAACCACAGGAACTGAAACTGTACTTTGCTTATAAATCTATCATCACAAAATTAATATATATTGAAAATATTTTTATAAAAAGGAACAATATCAATAAAAAGCACACATGTTCACCTGCTAATATATAGCTATCAACTTTAGGCTTTACTTCTTCCTTAAACAAAACAACATAATCTGCGGTAAGCATCCCACATCACTTGTATTAAACAATTTTTTTTTCAATAAATGCATCACATATAAGCCTTAGGGACCGTTAAGTCCTGGGTTTGACTTAATAAGGGGTTTCCCCAGATTTATTGGGTTTCCTCCTGAATTGGTGTATAGGCATTATAGCCTAGTGGAGATGGATATGATCGGGCGGTTCCGTTGGTGGCATGATAATACTCCAGTGGTCATTTTTAAAGATTTTAGACCCCTAGCTATATAAAAAATTTGGTTCATAGCGGGTCGGACCGGGTCGGGTCATGTAAAAACACAAGAATATCAAACTAAAATTTATATAATCATAAAAAAATGTCAAACGTCATTACAAACATATTTAAAATTGTGCCCTACGGGTTTTCATTTTTTGAAATCTATCCAATACATCATCTAGAGATACTTTCTTAAGCAAGCCTTTCTCTATATAACATATGCAACTATCACTTAAATTGTTACAACCCGAAATCTCGAGGTAAAAACCGTTCATTTTAGCTTTCAACAATAATGTTCGAGTGGTAGAGATCATGTGGTATTATGTTTAGGTCGTTTACATGATCGTTTAAGCCGCTAGGGTTTCGTTACGGGTTGAATCTTATGTGTTGGGATAGTTATACATGGTTATGCATGATTGTTATTTTACATCTTGACTGTGTTTTAGGATTACAAGATGATTCTTGGATGTTGTGGTTGATCACGGGTTCGGATATGTCTCCGGGTGTTGTTTATGGGTTTAACCAGATGGTTAGTGATAAAATAGTAGCTACATGATGTAATTTATGATAAAAACCTGCTGTGATTTATGAGTATAAGCTATTGGGTTCGTTGGATAATCGTTTGTGGAGTTCGGGTGACTAAACAAGTTCTGTCCAGAACGTTACAGCCGACTTCAAGCGGCTGTAACCGGGTCAAATTTTATTTAAAACTGATATTTCTTGAGTCTATGATATACTTCCTAGAAATATCTTTCAAACCCAATTGGAATCGCATTTTTTCGACGTCGTTTGGTATTTTAAATGATTTATTTCGTGTCAAAGGTCTAGGCTGCATTTTCTGTCAGAATTTTCAGCCCATTACGAATATCATAACTCAATGTAGGAATTGAGTTATGATCTAAAATTTTTACTGTAAGTACTTCTAGGAGGTACCGATAACTCCGATAACTCTAACTGGAATTTCATAAAAATATTAAACTAGGATTTTAAATGATTTTTGGCGTAAACTGTCATCGGAAAGTTATAAATCAGACATAGGTGTAATGGATGATTTTAATGATTTTTCTGTAAAGACTCAGGTCATGAGAAAAACATACTAGTATTCGGGGATTGAATAACATGTTGTGTTAAAATATCGTAATTTTCTGAGTTCGTTTAGTATTTTAAATAGTTCAGGAAAACTGCCTAAAAACTGACATGAAACTGCAATGAGCTGAAAGTGTTTGTAAACGTTTTTAAATATGCTTATATGTTGCAACAAAGTGTTATATGTGATTAGAAATGTTAACGGGTGTCTATGAATGCGCTTTATGGAATTAGATGATTATATGCCCAAACTTATCCAAACGAATAAGTGAATAAGTGAATGACAATATGATTGAGTGACTATGTGTTAGACGTGTAGGAATTCATAAATTAAACTAATTAAAATGGTAAACATATCAGGACGGGTTCACAATAATTTTCCAAAAGCATGCGTTCCTAGTTGGAACAACTCTTTTTATAGTAGCCCTGTTTGGGGCTACGCGTGCGTTCCTTGTGTGAACCACTGAAACATACTATCCATTGGAGGTGGATAGTACACTGGAACTAAACGAAAACTGTATCTTGAAAATCTCTAAATTTTACCGATTAGATTTTCGGGTGAGCATACGCGGGGTATTAGATGATAGCACTATTAGGTTTGACAAACCTCACACCGTGCTGGAGGCTGGGCGTGAACTTCTAACCTTCACTCTTACGTTAATGATGATAGACATTAATGAGGGCACAAACGAAACGTCAGCATTCGGTACACAGTTTAGTCATGTGATGAGGGTTAGCTACCCGAGTTATATTTAAATCAAAAACATTGTGAACTTTACTTTTGATAAATTTAAATTTGTGAATTCACAAACTTTATTGTTGACACGTAGTTGCATGTTTTGCAGGTCAGTAGGTACAACTGTGGATGGGCGTTGCAATCGGCTGGAGTGGGTGTTTCGTTATAACTTTATGTTTTGAATATTTATTATACTTATGGTTTTAAGTTTTTGATGGGTTTTACTTTATTTTTCCGCTGCAACATAAACTGTGTTTTGGAAAATTAAACTTTATTGCTAACCATGTTATTAGTGAAGCTTTTATGATTTTAAATGGTTGGTTCAACATGATTAGTGGCTAGATCTTGGTCAGTACACGCCTCGTGGTAAAACTCCGCATGTGGAAATTGAGGGTGTGACGTAAATTCTCATCGCCAATCCAATTACGCAAGTCGGTCTTCACGGACTTCATTTCCGAGAAACAAATTTCAACGTTTGCGGTTGCAACAGATAATACGAGAACACGCTTCAATAAACGATACACCAATATAAAGGATTAGTGAATCTTTGTTGAAACCATTAACCTTACAAGACTTCATAAACCATCCATGACTAATTGTTTATCTTTTTTCACAAAACTAAAGTAGTTTACGAGTTGATCCGTAAGCCTTCTTTTATCGGCTTCATCGAAATCATATGGATACATCTCAGCTAGTTTTAGTATGTTTGGAATGTCGAACGCACTAAAATTATCACATGGACTCAAACAACTCATACAAACAAGTAATTTCTGATGTTACCTCGTTAAAATGGTTCCCAAATTCTTGAATTTGCAAATCTAGAACCATATTGATGTCAAATGGGTGTCTTTTTTGGGGCAGGATTTGGAAATCGAATGGGTGGGTTGGTTTGAATTATATTATTTAGTTCAAAATCTTTGGGTTGGATGGGCTTGGGTAGTTGGGTTAATAAAATTAGATTGCAGTTTGGGTTTTGATTGGGTTAAGTAATTAAGGGAATAAGTGGTTAAAAATAATTAGAGTTAATTGCCAAATCGTCCCCGAGGTTTGGGCACATTTGCCATTTTCGTCCAAAATGACACTTTTGTACCAAATTGCCCCAAACGTTTGTAACTTTTTGCCATTTTCATCCAAACCACTAACTTAGTTTATTTTTTTCTGTTAAGTTGAGAATATTTGGATGAAACTATGAAATATAAAACCATAGGGACGATTTTGGCAATTTATTCAAACCCTTTTTAATTTCTTTTATTTAATTATTTTTGTTACATATATAATAAAAAAGGAATATACATGGAGTTTTTAGAAAAAAAATAATAGTTTTGTCACATAATTTTTATAAATTTTCATCCAAATTACTAACTCAGTTTATTTTTTCTGTTAAGGTGAAGGATGTTTTAAATTTATAAATTAAGACAGAAATTAATTTACAGCTTCTTTATATAAATCAATTTTATAAAGAGAAAACTTCATTGGTGTGCAACACATAACAATCGATTACAACTTTTAGTATTTATCAGTTGTAGAGATAGAAAAAAAATGTAAAACGTTACATATTTTTTAAATGTGTTGAGCATCTAGAAAATATGTTGATAGAAATAAAATATTTATTTAATTAAGATTATGAGGGTAACTAACTAATACTTATTCTGAGTGGCTTGAGTAAAGAAACTTTTGGTTCATAGCATTATAATTACAATTTGGTGGGTAATTTTAAGGCTTAGTAACGATACGTTGTTTGATAGAGGGGAGGGGGGGGGCACTGGCTTCTGTTTTTCCTTAGGAGCGAATTTAAAAAAGTAGAAGATGAATTACAAACTTGGTACATATGATAAGATTTTTTTATTTGAACTTTTTCAATAAGGTCACCGGCATTTTAGTTTTATAAAATTTAGAGGTTTAAGTAGATTTTATTTTTATAAAACTGATCTATATAAAACATTATAAATTAATTTCTGTCTTAGTTTATAATCGTCCTTCGCCTTAATAGAAAAATTAACTTAGTTAGTGGTTGGATGAAAATTTATAAAAATTATGTGACAAACCTATTATTTTTTCATATAAAAATTGCATGTATATTCTTTTTTATTATATATGTAACAAAATTAATTAAATAAGAGAAATTTAAAAGAGTTTGAGTAAATTGCCAAAATCATCCCTGTCGTTTTATATTTGCCAGTTTCATCCAAATATCCTCAACTTAACAGAAAAATTAAACTAAATTAGTGGTTTGGATGAAAATACAAAAAGTTACAAACGTTGGGGGCAATTTAGTACAAAAGTGTCATTTTGGACGAAAATGGCAAACCTGCCCAAACCTCAGGGACGACTTTGGCAATTAACTTAAATAATTATATACATTGTGTTATATACTTATATATTCATAATATTCAATTACTATTTTTTTATAAATTCATAATATTTTTATCTAAAGGGGGGTTGAAAATTTTCAAGAGGTGTAGTTGAAAAATCAATTTTTTACAAAGGGTGCGCCCACCCACCCACGGTTGTGGATAGGTCTGCCCATGATTGTTTCCGTTAATCAGTTAGATGTTTCAATTACCCAGGTGAGTGGCACCCATAATAAATCTCTAGGTGAGTTGCAGTTAATCCGACTCCCAAGCCTAATCATCAACATATTAATATTAATAAAAAATAAAAATAAAATTAGAGGACCTTGAGAAATGGAGGCCTAAAGCCATAGTTTCACTTTAATTACTCCGGTTTTTTTTAACTGCAAACTACACTTTATACATCATCAAATTCATCACCAATATTTACATAGTGCAGAACTAGCAAGCTACTAGATACCTGTAACTACCTAGCCCCTTACATACTCTCCCAGTACAATAGTGAAAATATAACAAAACTAAACAGATACATCAAATTTCACCCATTTAACCCATTTGTGCTTCATTTCACCCTATATTCGACCCATAAGAACGTCAATGCTTGCACTTCACCAAAGACTTTGTCCATGAATATTCTTTTGCTGTTAAAAATGAGATCATTTTTCGCTTTACATATCACCCAACAAGTCGCCAATATAATCATTTGTATCGCTTTCTTCTTCTCTCTCGATACCGACATACTTCTATGCGCTTCCAACATATCCTTTATGTTAAATTCAAAGATTGGTGGAATGTTGCACCAGGAACTTACTTTCTGCCACGTAACTGTTGCCATATAACATGCAGCAAAAAGATGGTTAGCATCTTCGTCATACTCCCTACACAGTCTGCAAAGCCTCGTGCCATGATGGATTCACCGCTTCTCCAGGCCATTTAGAGTCGGTAATCGATCTTGTACAGCCCACCACCCAAATATATTTAGTTTCTTAGGTACCCATATAACCCAATAAAGTAGATAAAACGGAAGCGATAAATGTGATAACATGCTTCGACATGACGCAACAAAGAAGTTGCCCTCCTTTTCTTCAGCCCATAACCACCTGTCTTTGCGGTGCGATATAACCTGTTCATAAGAATTTTCAGCAATTGGACTAACTGCTCACATTCAGGAACGGTATTTGGTGTTCGCCTCCATTCCAGCTCTTTAAACCTGAGAGAAACAACTGCGTTTTTCTGTTTTTCCAGCAAAAACAAGTCCGGAAACACATCTTTCAATGCCATGTCCCCGACCCATTTGTCGAGCCGAATTGAGTGTCATTCCCATTTCCAATTTCGTTTTTTATTAACTGCACTACATGCATATTTGATGCCTCGAGGTCCTTTTATACCTTGCATATCCTATTCCAAACACCCGTTATTCCCCCTTTTATCAGTAGGTAGGTGCAGGAGTTTGTCTTGATCTGTATAGCCGTGATAGTTTTTCACCAAAGGCTACCCCTTTCTGTCTTGTATCTCTACCACCATTTTAATAATAAACTAGCGTTCATGTCATGTAAAGACCACAGCCCAAGGTTCCCATTGTCTATGGCTCGATAACATTTTCCTAACAAACCCAAGTCGTTTTTGCTTTATATTTGTCTCCACACCAGAAAAACCTTCTTCTAAGTGCCTCCAAAGTGTCCAAAACACCTTTGAGCACTTTGAAAAGAGAGAATTAGTATAGGGGTAGGCTATCAAGGACCGCCTTTAGTAGCATTAACCTGCCCTCCGCTGACAACATTTTTGACTTCCACTTTGACAACCGGTTTCTAAAAAATCTACAACACCCTTCCAGTTCCTTACTTGATTCATATTTTCCGCGAGTACTAATCCAAGATAGTTGTGTAGAAATTTCCCCACATTACAATTTATAACATTTGCAATCGTTGTCACCACCACCTCTCCCACACGAAGCCCAAATAAACTTGATGTTTATGGCTTAATTTCAGCTCCGAGACTAGGTGGAAGCATCTCAAAAGCTGAATGATATTGCAGATCGAATCTTCCACCCACTCACCCATAAACACTACCTCATCCGCATACATCAGGTGATTTAGGTCGAGCCCATTGTTTAGCAATTCGATGCCTTCAGTTCTCCCCATGGAACAAGCTTTCGTCCTGAAACCGGTTAACGTTTCCATTGCTATAATATATATATATATATATATATATATATATGAGAAGGATCTGTTACGAACTACCCTTTATTGCGAGAACCGTTAGAACCAGTGTGAACACAACCAAAAATACCTTAAAAAATCTAAAAAAACATCCAAAAATTTTTTAATACTATAAAAGTAGCGATTTTTATAAAAAAAAATTGTGTGTTTTTTAGGTTTTTTAAGGTTTTTTGGGGGTTTAGCTTTATGGTTTAGTTTTTAGCATTTAGCTTGGGGGGTTTAGGTTTTTTTTTTTTTTTTTTTTTTTTTTTTTTTTGGGGGGGGGGGTGAGGGGTTTAGGTTTTTGGTTGTGTAGTGGGTTTATTTTGTTGGGTTCACATTGGTTCTCGCTAAAGGTGGTTCTCGCATGAACCCTGCACTGTATATAGGATGAGGATCATTACAGAACACTAATTATTGCGAGAAAAAAAAGAAAAACTCTAAATCACTAAATTTTGGGGTTTAAGGTTCATATTTTTAAAATTTTATGTTTCTTACATTCATATATGTATTATATATACATAAAAAACCATATATTTTTACCTACACATAGGCTACATGCATATAGATAATTAAATCTACACATAACCTACATATGTGTAGGTTATATAGAAACTAAAAATTTTCCATACTTTGTTTTGAATACTAATGTGAGAAACAATAAATCTTACATTTGTAACAGTTTCATTTACTTCTTAGTTTTTAGGATTGAAAAAATGGGTGACTCATTTTGTTCTGCGTGTTCTCGCAATATTTAGTGTTTTGCATAGAACCTTCCTATATATATATATATATATATATATATATATATATATATATATATATATATATATATATATATATAGAAACGGGATCAGGAGAAAACGCACAAAAGTGTGAGAACGGTGAGAACGCATTCTGGCCAAACACGTGGCGCGGGACATGATCAGGGTCCGAGGGGTTTTTTTGTCTTTTCAATCTTCTTTTATTTTCCCAACGCGCTATAACATTTTCTGGCATCTAAGATTTTTTTGGCGTTAATTGTATTTATTAAATTTTTGGCGTTGAATTAATTATTTTTGTGTCACATAGATAATTTTTTGGCGTTATAGCGTTTTCTGGTCAATTTTTTTGGCGTTTTGTATAAAATTCACTACGAGTCATTAATATTTTCATAAGATTACAATAAGACCAAATGTTTTTTTTTTTTTTTTTTTTTTGCGTTTAGTGAATTTTTTGGCGCTTAATACATTTGACAAGGTGCTTTGCCAGCACCCGTTCTCACAGTTTTCATACTACTAGCATTTTGGTGTTTGTAGTTTTTGGCGTTTTATATAATAATGTATTTTATTTGTAGAGAATTAGATAAAAAAACAACATATAACTTGATAACAAAACAATATAAAATGAAAATAAAAAAAAATAAAAATGGTAATCTAATTTCTCTTCCGAATCTTCACTTGCATCAGCCTCTTTCTTCTTGAATTTGTTTTGGCGTTTTGAACATTTTTTGAATACCTTAGCTAGATGCCAACTTTTCTACATAAACCCTGTCTTTTTCAGACGAAGCTGCTTAGTGGCATCCTGTTTTTTGGTGTGATATTCTTGTTTAGTGGCATGTCATTGAAGATCAACTATTGCTTGATGCTATTTATAATAATGGAGTCCAAAATAGCCTTTTACACTTGTGTTGATCCCTTTATTCCATGCCGATATTCATCAAGAACAAAGCTCACATGATGGCATATCACTGCCATCAGTCTCTTTTTATTGAATATTTGTCCATCTCATTCAGCAAAATATTACTGAGATAACCCCCTCAGAAGAAGAATCCATTCAGTGAAAGCTTTGCCATCTGTGGTTATTTTAACTAACATTTTGGCGTTTTAAAGTGAGCGGTTTCTAAAGGATAATGGCGTTTGTTTTTCTGGGTGTGATCAATTCATTGTGTATAGACCCCTCTCTTATAGGAGTTTTTTGGCGCGTAGTTTAGGCGAGATTTTTTTATTGTAATAAATGATAGTAATAAAGTAACTGTCTTTTCAGTTACTGTTTTTGTATTTACTGTTTTGATCAGCTTTATCAGTTTATAGGTGATAGACGTCCCATCTTCAAAGTTTGGCGTTTTTTTTTAAATGGCGTTATGCAGAACAAGATGACAAAATACAATAACGGAGAAAATAAAATATTAAGCAGGAAAAATATTTTTTGTTCTTTCTGGCGTTTTGTAAGCAATAACTTTTTTTAGTATTTTTTTTGGCGTTTTGCAAACAAATAAAGAAATATATCACTTGCGTCATCTTCTTCCTCGGAGTCTTCATCTGGATCTTCATCCATGTCATCATCTTCACCTTCATCGGCTTCTTGTTCCTGAAGATTCTGAAGCCTCCACTTGAACATGTTTTGCATTAACTCCAATTTTGAGTCCATTTCTGTGTTCAAACAAGTGGCGTTATGTAATTCTTCCATGAAACCAAGCCCCTGCTTTGTCATGATGTTTTCAAGCCAGTAGACTTCCTGCTCTCCGTTGTCGTATATAACGGTCACCATGTTCGTTTCATCATCAAAACGCCATGATGTCATGACAGGGTCCGGCTTTACATCTGCTTTGATTGGTCCAAATTTCCTTGTTAATGCTTTCATAAGCATATGTGTTTCATGGCATTCGTTGTCCAGAGCAATGCCAAGGGATATGATACCCCTCTGTACCTCTTCTTCTATCTTCAAAATTGCCATGATTGTCCTAACATACACCCTCCTTCTGTTGTCAAAACGTAGGACGAATCGCCTGATTGCCAGAGTGTATCTCCACCAAACGATTATTGCCATTTTTGGCGTTTTGGTTAAAGATGTTTTTGCAGAAATGGATAGATTTGAAGTGATTATGGAAGCGATGTTTTTACGTCGTTTATATAATGATGTTTTTAGCCCGTAATTTAGGAGGGAATTTCTTCTAATAAATGTTAATAACTGAAATTCAGTTACTGTGTTGTTTCCTCTTCCTGTAATATCCAACGCGTTTTATCACTAATTTTTGGCGTTTTGTTTTTAATGGCGTTTTATTTTTTTAAATGGAGTGTTATCATTTGATGGCGTTTTGAATTTGAGCGGTAAAAGACCCTTTTACCCTTAATGAAGCGCGTCTCACATAATAAAATTGATGTTATTTACGAAAACGCCACCGCGCAATCTAGTCTATGGATTGTTTTGATCTAACGATCCATAAGCGTTCCCTCCGTTCTCACACTTTCCACCGTTTTCTCTAAATCCTGACCCTATATATATATATATATATATAGGGGGCTGCTAGAATGAAAACCACCCCGAGTTGTAAGAACCGCGAGAACCACACCATCCGGGTCGCCGTTTACCACGATTTTTTTTTACAACTAGATGTGTAAATTATAAACACATCCGTAAAAAAAAAATTTAAACGCCCCCCCCCCCCCGAGGGGGTAGTTTTTTACACCACAAGTTTGGTGTTTTTATTTTTTTTTTCTTTTTTCTTATTTTTTTCACCAAACTTGTGGTGTAAAAAACTACCCCCTCGGGGGGGGGGGGGGCGTTTAATTTTTTTTTTTTTACGGATGTGTTTATAATTTACACATCTAGTTGTAAAAAAAAATCATGGTAAACGGCGACCCGGATGGTGTGGTTCTCGCGGTTCTTACAACTCAAGGTGGTTTTCATTCTAGCGGCTCCCTATATATATATATATATATATATATATATATATATATAGTGGAGGGTTCAAATGAGAAGAATTTTTTTGTAAGAAGAAAAAAGAAGAAGTTTAAGTCAATAAGAATGTTTCATTTTACTTTATTTAATATTTGCATTTAATTTAATATAAGGGTATATTGGTAAACTTACAAAAATCATTAATTTGTATTCTTCCCCTTTAATAACTAACTAAATCAAATTTGTAACTCCTTTTCAAAATATATACTTTTTTCAAATTAAAAAAACAACTTAATTTAAAGTGTAGAATAAATTACTAGTTGTGTAGGATAAGTTACGAGTTGTGTAGGATATATTTCGAGGTGTGTAGGATAAATTTCAACTGTGTAGGATAAAATTCTATAATGCGTAGGGTATATGTAGAAAAATTTTGATATGTGTAGGTTTTGTAGATTATATGTAGGGTAACTAATGATTAGTTGACTATTTAATTAAAGAGTTAAAAATTAATGATATGAGTTATAAATGAAATAGTATTTTACTAATATGCCCTTTTTTCTCACATTAAATTTCTTCTCAAATGAGCCTTCCCATATATATATATAGGGTCGGGATTTAGAGAAAACGGTAGAAAGTGTGAGAACGATGAGAACGCTTATCGGTCGTCCGATCAAAACAATCTATGGACTAGATTGGCGTGGTGGCATTTTCGTAAATAACATCAATTTTATTACGTGGACGCGCTTCATTAAGGGTAAAAGCGTCTTTTGACTACTCCAAACAAAACGCCATCTCATGAAAATAAAACGCCAAAACAAAAATCACACAACATTCTGCTAAAAACGCCATTAGATATAAAACGCCAAACTTAATTATAGTAAAATCCCGCCTAAAAAAACCGCCAAAAAATCCTATATATACAACAACTCAGACCTTCAATGAAAAAACACAAACAAAAACCCCAAACGCCATATTTAATATATACCATTCGACTGATAAACGCCAGAAAACCCAAACATCAAATATATTGCTGTCAATAAAGTGTAGCTGTATGGTTTGGACAACATTGTCATTTATCTTTCTTAACTGAGGATTAACAATGTTATCCAACACCATACAGCAACACTTTATTGATTTTAGCATGATCAAATTTACAGTTTTAAGATGGTTTATTTTGTGGCATTCTTTTTCTCTGTAAAACGCCAAAAAAGATAACATTTTGGCTGAAATGGTGTAAACTCAATAACATTTTGCTGCATGAGATGGACAAAAATTATAGAAAAAGAGGCTGATTTCATACGAAAGTCGAAACAGCCAGTGAAGATGCTTCAAAAGAAGAAAGAGACTGGTGATAGTGAAGATTTGAAGATCAATATTTATTTTGTTTAATTTTCTTTTTCAGTTGATTGTTATTTAATAAACAACGCCATATCTAATAAAAACGCCAAAAAGGCAAATGTCTTACACCTTTGGCGTTTATCAAACCATCATAAAATTACTTTGGACAAGTATTATAAAAAAACTTTTTTTATGAATTATTTTTTTTTATTTTCCTTTTCAGTTGATTGTTGTATAAATAAAAACGCCATATATAATAAAAACGCCAAAACAGCCAAAATGCTTGTTTAAACGATATCATCATGTTAAACGCCCCCAAAAACTCCCAAACTATAATAAAATTAGTTTCAAAAAGTATTATAAAAACCCAAAAAATAATAAAAAATAAAAAATAAACTTAAAAATGTAACTAGAAACAATAACTTCAGATCAGAAAAACTAAAGATAGGGGAAATTTATTATATTAGAATATAAAACGCCAAACTTGAAAGATGGGACGTGTTACAGACTTCAGAGATAAAGCTTGTCAAAAACAATAATTACAAATAGTAACTGAAAAGACGAATACTTTATTATAATAATGCACCGCCTAACTTAGGCGTCAAAAAGAGATCCTATAAAATGATACATCTCAGCAACTTCCATTTGATCAAACAAAAAAAAAAAACAAACGCCAATACTACTAAATACCACTCACTGTAAAACGCCAAAAAAATCAAAGATGGCTAATATTTCTTGGATATTCAGTATTGTTATTCGTCAAGTTTCACTGAATGAATTGTTAGGGAGGCGAGTAACTCAGTAAGATTTTGCTACATGAGATGGACAAAAAAATCAAGAAAAAGATACTAATGCCAGTCATATGGCATTTTATATTTTTTGTTCTTGAAGAAGGCTTGGATGAGAAGAAGAGATCAATGACACTGAAGAGTGGGATGATGATAAAGATGAAGATCAACATGAAGAAAACGCGAAAAAACCCACCCACACGTCATAGATCTATGTCCCCAAACATCCACAAAAAAAGCTACTTCAACAGACGAGCGGGGAAAATAATCAAACTGATGGGTTTGTTAAGTTTTACATAAAACGCTATATTTTGGTGTCAGTTCTTGTACTATTAAAGAACAGAGAGACTTATGACAGTGAATATTGTGAAGAGAGATCCGACTTTAATTTATTTTCTTCGCTTGTATTTTTTTTTGCTGTGGCTGAAATATAATCCAACAATTGTAAAACACCAAGATAACCCAAACGCCAAAATGTTTATAAAAAATAACAGAACAATGGGCCATCTCGTTTAAAACCCCTTGAAAAACGCCATTCAAATAGATTTCCTGCCCCCTGGGTTCCAATGGCATACGATGTGAATAAACATCATAAACGCCATAAACGCCAAAATGTTGATACAATGAAACCATTAAAATGCCATAAATTATTGAATTTGGTTAATGCCAAAAATCTTAAAAACCAAAAATTAAAACAATATCGGGAAAAGCGGAACTGGAAAAGCAGAAGATGAAAGGATAAAAAAGCCCCTCCGCCCTTCTCTAAGTCGGGTGACACGTGTTGGGCCAGGAAGCGTTCTCACCGTTCTCACACTTTTGAGCGTTTTCTCCCGATCCCGTTTCTATATATATATATATATATATATATATATATATATATAGGGTAGGGTTCTAGAGTGTACAAGGGTTAAGTTGTGAACAAAGTGAGCAAATCCTAGCCATTGGTTTTGTTAGATCTTGAGATTAGATTGTAAATCAATTTATTAATTATTTATTAAAATAAAATAGGTATAATTAAAGAGTGGGGTTATTTTTGTCAAACTACAACCTTTTTACCTGTCCAAGTCTAACTAAATATCCTTGAAGCTAGCTACTAATCAGAAGAAAGCACTTTCAAAAACCCCAAACCGGCGATTAGAAGAATGTTGATGGAGAAGCAATCAGGCGACGGTAGAGAAGCTAAGGTTGACGACGGTAAGTTTATACTTCACTACACTGATTATTGATGTACACTAGTGTTAATTTCGTTTTTTTATATAATCGAATAGTTACGGTTTGTTCAATCGCTTCGTTTGGAATCAATATGGTGTTGTGTTATATGTCTAATAGAGTGATTGCCGTATAAAAATGTATTTTTGGCTGAGTTTTCATTTGATGACATGAGAACATTGTGTCGTCGGAATGTGGGTTATGAATCGGAAGTTCGACCGTGCACTCTGTCGCCGGAAATTCTGAGTCTAGCCATGGGTTGGGGGATGAATGGGTTCTTCAAATTTTGGTGATATTTTTTTGGTGTACACTTGTGTATATGGTAGTTATTGTGTACATCAATTTGAAGTACACAAGTGTAGATTCATGTAGTTATTGTGAACAACAATTTGATTTGTGTGTAAATGTGATTTTTTCATAGCAAATAGATAAAAAAAGATATATTTGGATTTTAATGTTGTTAAGATAAAAAGATAAAAAAGTTAGTAGGGTGATGTATTGTTGTTAATGTACACTTGTGTACTGGATGTGAAGAAGGTATAGTCAGCAAGTTTTAAACCTAAGTAATTAACTGAAGTACATATGTGGATTTTAATATTGTTAAGATGTACACCAATTGGATGTATGTTTACATGGGTTTTTTTTCAAGTACATATGTATAGGTACACAGATTGTATTTTTAATTGAAAAAAAGTACATAAGTATATTGTATGTTGGCTTTAGATTAAGAGATAATTTTGGTGTATATAGTAACACATTCTAAATGCTTTTGGTGTATATAGTAACACAATTTTTGTATGCCACTATGTTTAAACAGGTATTAAGATGGCTGATGTAAAAAGAGATGAAGGAGCGAATGTGGATGCTAGTCATGATATGGAAAAGAAGTCAACGGAAGATGTTATTAATACACCAGGTAGATTGTTTGTTGAACCGTCATAACGTGTGAAAATGTTTTTGTAACCGTTGCTTTTTGTGTGTACTAATTGGTTGTATGTTTGAATGAAACAGTTTTGGGAAAGAGAAGGAAACGACAGGCTTGTAGGTTTCTGAGTGGTCAATCATTTAAAGCTGTTCGTGTGCCATTCTCAAGTATACAGGATGGTATAACATATATGCATTGATATTTATGACCGTAACCACTCGGTGCCTATGCGCCCGAAGTTGTATTTAGCGTCCTAATGGTTTGGGAATTTTACTTCAGGAAAGGACGACGTGTGCAAGACGGAAACAATAAAGGAGGAACACACATCCCAAATTGGGAAGGAAAAACTTGGAAGAGGTAAGTGAAATTATCACACGTACGCTAAATGTATCAAATTATCTGTGTATATAACAATGGGAAAATATGTTTTGATTAGATTTTGATGTAGCAACCGAAGGTTGTGGGAGACGGATGATGAAGACGGGTGACGCGGATCGCATGGCCAGCGAAGACGAAGACGTGAAAGGAGGTATTGTTTGTATTGATATATGTATACAAAAGCTGTTATAATACGTTGTTAACGGTTTTGTTAATTGTTTAGATTATGAGATGAATGCGGTTGACCAGATTTTCAAATTCAAAAAAAGGAAGCAAGCAAAGAACACCAAAAAAAGAAAAAGTAACAGTAAGAAACGGGCAAGGGCGAAGCGTTCTAAAGGGTTGCCGTCGATAAGGACACGTACCTCACCGAATAAATTGTTCGAAGCTGTTAGCATATTGACGAGGTGGCAGAGAAACGTGGTCCGTAAAATGGGTTTTGGAAAGATACTCCATCTCAAATTATCAGACGTAAATGCGTTGTTGGCGTATTTTGTGCTTGATAGGCTAGATACCGAAAAAATGGAAATTAATCTAGGGGATAGAAAAATAAAAGTTGATAAAGAAGGCGTTCGTAGAATAATGGGTGTACCTTACGGAGGTATACGGGTTGTGAGGGATGTGGAAGGATGTGCTGATGCTGAGAAACTTGTGGATACATGGAAAAACCGGTTTGAGAAGACCCCGATTAGTTGTAAGATGATCGTCGACAAGATAAGAGAAAATAGTATGCCGATGAGGAGACGTTCAAAATGGATTTTGCAATGCTATTTATAGCCACAATGATAGCAAGCACCAAGAACGGGAACGCGATGTATTCAATGCTTGGATGGTTCTGTCTTTCGAAGGAGTTTAGAGAGCATGATTGGTGCCAGATGATTGTGGACACTATTAGGGTCTTTAAAAGTGATTGGGACAGAAGTGACCGTGATTCGTTTTTCCGCGGTCCGCTGACTGTTTTGGTGGAACGATACGTAACCTTGAAATACACCTATGTAATTTGTTCTGTACATTTGTGTACAACATAGTATATAGCTGGTAAAGTTGAAAAATGGGTTTTCCTTTTTTGTGTAGTTGCTTTACCTGGACAGCACAACGTGTCCCGGATTGAGAGGAGGTCGTGAGCAAGCTCCAATCAGCTTTTGAACAAAAGAAATCATGAGTATGCGGAAGGACTTTGAGGTAAGGAATGGGGGGTTTGGACCGGGTGATGTTAGGGAGTTGTATGCTGATGATCAAGAGTACGACCAATTAAGTGAAGACGAAGCGGTAGATCTATCGAAAGGAGACGAAGATAACGTAAGTGCAGGATTTGATGGGATGTCGCGTGAGGTATGTTTTTGTTGATATCAAATAATTTGAAACATTCATATCTGGTATAGAGTAATAATACATTTTGATTGTTAATGTTAGGATTGCGTTGATGGATTGTTTCGGATGTTGGACGAGGCGGAAGGATTGAAGAGGAAGTTGGAAGAAGCTGTTGCTCAAGTTGCCGCTCGTTTCCCGAATAGCGATTGCTTGTTGCCGGTACTGGAACGGTACAAGGTGATGTTTAACAAAAGTGTTGTCGATGATAAGGATGAAAGGTATGGTTTTGTTGTTCCTGTACACAGGCGTTATATAAACTAATTTATAAGAAGTCATATGTGTTCTGTCCGTTAAATGTATGTAGATGACGTTACAATGAAAGGAAACAATAAGAGTGGGGTCGGCGAGGCAGAAGGGTTCTCTACTCCTCATGTTGCGTCTACGTTTACACAGACGATTATTGTGTACACTGATGTACTCGAGGATGTTCTTTCAGGTACGTATGATACGCAACGGATGGATGACAGGCCCTCGTTCGACTTAGGGCTGTCTCAGCCTCTTCCAACTACACAAGAGTTGGTGGCGATGAGAGAAGAAACTGTGAATAATGTCAAACCGGAAGCTGATGTTGGTGGCAAAGGAAAAAGAAAGAAACAAATGTCAAAATACGGGAAATCTCCGTTTATGTTACGAGCTGTGGACATTAAGTCATGGATGCAATCAAAAGATAAAATAATTTGGAGATACATGACCGCTTGTGTAGAAGATACTCAGTATGTGTTTTTTTTTTTTTTTTTGCACAATCCTGGATTTTTAAATACATTTGTTATGATGAACAATTAGCTAAGACACATGTTATGTTTTATAAAAACACGTTTACAGAGTGGCGACTCCGAAGAAGAAGGGCATGAAGGTTGCGACAAAAGAAGGCAGGGATCAAAAAGAAGTAGCCGAAGTTGCTGGTTCAAAAGGGTAAGCAACAGTTTGACTTGACTGGATTTTATTATTCGGTATTTAGTCGATGCTTGATATATATAGTCGAGGTTATAACCTTTAGGTGGGTGTCTTCTTGTGTAAGTGAATATGGATACACAAGTGGCGTATACACTGGTGTATTAACTATAGAATAATGTATATGTATGATATTGTTCAGGACATACGTGTTTCTAACGGAGTCTGGCATCGGGCTTATGTACTTTCAATTAAAAGATTTTTACCCGAGCGTGTGGATGGGAGATGCAGTTATCAACTGCTTTGCGATGGTCCTAAATTACGAAGAAGTTAACGGTAGAAAGACGACCAAGGGGAAAAGCAAAGAGGTTTATAAGAAATTTGGTGAAACTTGCCGTCTTTTCTGCCACACGGTTTGTTTTGTAAGTGATTACTTTACTTATATTTATAAATCATTTATAATTAGTTTTTGGGAAAAAAAATTTCAGGTATTGATTGTTTGTTAATTTGAGTATGTAGAATGACGACGTCTTAACTAACACGGAGTACGATGACAAGGGTCGGTTGGAGAAGTTCAGCAGTGCATTGCTTATGGTGCTGAATAAGGATGCATCACTTCTGAAGCTGACAGGTTATACCGTGATTGTTTTCCCGATACTGGAAAATCATCACTTTTATCTGGTTAGTTTTGACATGGAAAAGTTGGCAATTAGTGTAATTGACAACATGCATGCTAGTGAGAGCTTCATCGAGTTTTCGGATAACAATGACTTTTTAAAGAAGACGACACCGTTTAAAATGGTAAGTATGAATTTAATCTGTAAGCGTACGCATGTGTATAACGTTGCTAACCTGGGTTATGTTGGATTTAAACGCAGAAAGATGTTTTCATAAAATACTTGAGATCCGTAAGCCATCCGAAAAGTTTGGAATTTGAGCCAGTAATACCGAAAAGGCTGGAGATTGAATGGGCGACGGTAGGAAATAGTGTGGATTGTGGAGTTTTTGCTATGCGTCACATGGAGACCTGGTTTGGTGAAACCGGCCTAAAATGGGACAGTGGGTTTCCTCTCGCATAGTATGCTTGCAAGATTGTATGTTCTGATGCTAACAGACGGCGTAATGAAGTCATGGGTGCAGCCGTGGCATGGAACTTGGCCGAAGGGTTTGAGGTTGAAAAGGGCTTCGATGTTAATGATAACTGAAGGAACTTAGTAGGGAAAATAACTTTGATTTACGGTTGTTTTGATTTTTGGCTATGTTGTTAGTTGACAATGTTGGTAAACCTTTTGTTTTGTGCATGTACATGGTGGTTTTTTTTTTTGGTTTAATACATTGTTAGGAGATTGACAATGCATATATACTTTAACAAATAAAATGTTAAAACAAAACACCAGTGTAAAAACGTTAAGTACACATATGTAACATAAATAAGAAACACTCATGTATATGCAGTCTTATTCAAACTTCCTTGTAGTTAAGGATTGGAGATGAGTTATGGTTAGACTGCGTTTACAAAGGTAATTGAAAGGGGTTAACTAAAATACGCCAGTGTATATAGGTGTGATTCATCGGTTGAGTATCAGTATCACAGTTCATCAAAACAAACTGTTTTGTTAACACAGTTTGTAACAGTTTCACTGATTACAAGGGTATAAGGGCTAAGTACGTATATGTAACATATGTGAAAACACTAGTGTATATGCATGCGAAAACAAACTGCCATCTGGTTAAGGCTTGGATAACAGGTTATGTTTAGTATATATGCAGACTTAATGAAACTGCCTTTGGGCACGTTAGTTGTTGGAGATAAACATAGACAGTAGAGAATCAGTAAAAACAATGACCAATGTAAGTGTTTAAATAATCAAATTTAACAAAAAAACAGTGTAAAAAGGTAGTTTATTTGAATGTATATACTAATAATCGCTAGCGTTGCCGTCCCTATCCGTCTCGTCCGATTCTATCTCCATGTCTTCCTCATCTTCGTCTTCCTCATCATACTCATCTGTAGACGAGTCATCCTTAGTTGGCTTCCCTTTTTTTAAAAGGCAATTCCTTTTGTCGTGTTTTCGGACTCGTTTTCCACAATAATTACACTTCCTTCTTGGCTTCTTGACAACTTTTATTGCTTTTTCTCGCGGACCAATCGGTCTTTTGTGCTTCCCACAACTCTTGTTACGAATTTTCTTTGGTGCCGTACGCGATATGTTGTCCGGTTCAGTGTGGGCAATAACTTCCTGAATTGCTACACCCTTTCTACTAATTTTTGGATCATATGGAACTTCAGCGAAAATCTTATCTTTAAGAGCCTGAATATGTAAGTGTAGTTGCTCTAGTTTATCAATGTTACCCTGCACGTGATCTCTACACATGTCCATGTTTTCTAAGATTCTGCGCCAAAATACTGCACTCCTAGATTGGTCTACGGATAACCTGTTCTCCAAACTATGAACAACATTCGGAAGTGCATTTCGTCTCCATCTCGGATGAATGTATCTTGCTGGGATCTCCTCAATATTATGGCTTCTGAAGACACAAAACACGTGGCGACATAGATATCCATCTCGGGTGAAACCATTGCAAACACAAGAAACCGACAAGTCTTGCTTGTTAAAGGTCACCTAATAAAAAAGTAGTTGAGAAGATAGTTAGTATGACTGTTGAAAGTAATAAACACTGGTGTACAGTAAAAATACACACTAAATAAACAAAGCTGAATACAAAAATAGGTAATCATATTAGTAACTAGTAATAGTTGGCTAACATTGAACTCGTTAACAACTTTGTAGGATCGTATTCTGACCCGAACGAGTCGTTCAGAGGTTTACTCTTGCAATTCAGATGCGGAATAATAAGAAAAGCAAGTAGATATAGCCTGTTCTTCCTCTTAACTGTCTTTTGTATTGATTAGAAACAATTTACAGCTCGATCGTCACACCGGCAGAGCTTCGGCGTGGAAAACAAGTACTCTATATCTAGAATCGCTCAAGACCCTCCTATATATAGAGTTTTGGAACCGCTCATGTGGACATGTGACACATGAGCGGTCCAGGACTTGTACATAAAAGCGGCCCATGATGACACATAAGCGATCCAACCCTCTAAAGACCATATGAGCGATCCTAGCTCCTAACACCTATACTGACTCTCGTTTTCTCGTATAACGTGCCCTATTCTATACAATACAATGCAAGACCTGATCCTAGACACTTAGACGCAATCAACAGATGTAGTGCACCAACAGACTCCCCCTCAGATGTTGATGGAGTCGTCAACACATCTTGATGTCAAAACTGTGTCTTCACATCTTCAGACTAGATCAGTCTCTGGGCTTCCTCTTCTTTCAATCTTCAGACTCCCCCTCTCGATTTACTGGTCTTCTTTTGTTCTTCAGTAACATCCTCAGGATCTTTGTCTGGCATTCAAACACTCTAATTCTCTTGATCAGATCTCTTGATTCCTTAAGTTCATCAGCATCATCAGTTTGATATGATCTTCAGAATCAGAATCTGATCTTCATAGACTTTTAGAATCGAATATCCTGGCTCTATCAAAAATCTTTAGCATTAATTTCTGAGATCGAAACCTGGCTACCTGCACAATCTTAACCCAGAAATAAATTTTCTAACTTTATCACATATCAGATACCTCTGCACCAATATATGACTCCCCTCAAAACAACCTATGATGAACCACTTGAAGAAGGTTAGATTTATCAAAAACAATTTGATTTATACACACACTCTTCCTCAAATATTGCTCATCATGTTTAGCACTTGGAATTTTGAAAATCAGTTTTCCAACATCAGTTGTCGAAAATCTTTTTGACTTTTTTTTAAAAAAAATTATGCTAAAAACACTCAAAAATCTTTTTGGATTTTTTAGAGACATTTTCTGACACCACTTGAAAATAAAACATAAAGAAATAAACTATTTACAGACATTATTTTTGTGAGTTCGTGCAAGAGGATCATATCAGTTTATGAGACAAATCAACAACACCGTTAAGCTTGGTTTCATTTTAAGCTTTAAACAATTTACCTAGATTGTCAGTATGTTTGTCCTCTTAAATTCTCAACACAAATTTCAATCGATTCGAGATACGACATTAATGTTTTAGATACTTAAACTTAATTGTGTATCACTCCACTTGAATATACTCCCGTATCCAGATCCCAAATATTCAGTCTTACAGGTGAGTATACCACAGCTGATATCTGTAAAGGGGTTAGATGCGAAACCGTGAGAGCTCAGGTCAGAACTTCCGTTCAGCAGAGAGATGACGGCTCGACTTTTGGTGGGTCCCCTTTAGAGGATCTTTTTGCATTTCAACAGCAGCGACTATCAATTTTATTGTTTCATCAGCATGCTGAGGGCGAAGCTTATGTTTCAAAGCTTTAGCAAAAAGTATTATCCGGGGACTAGGTCAGAACTTCCATTCAGCAGAAGTCCCGGGATAATACCCCAGATATCACTGAGTATAAAGACCTAGTATCTTAGAATACGGGACCTTTCAAACAAGATTTCGGGGGTTACCCATATATTCAAGAATAGTTACCCACGAATTAAGCAAGTTTGAATTAGGTTTATATCTCGTTTCAATTTACTAAATGTGCGAAAATCTACTGACACATCTGCAGTAAGATTGTTTAACACTTTTTAACTTTACATTTCTTTAGCGTGCCGTGATAGTCCACTGATGTACTATCATTTCCTCTTATTCGCAACAAACTCATTTTAAATTTTATCATGTTTTTGATTTTTTTTAATTTTCAAATGTTTTTGGATTTTCTGAAATTTCCCTACTCCCCCTAAAATGCAAACACATTTTAAAGAAAATTTGAAAACTTCTAGACATTTGACCTGCTCTGATACCACTTGTAGGATCGTATTCTGACCCGAACGAGTCGTTCAGAGGTTTACTCTTGCAATTCAGATGCGGAATAATAAGAAAAGCAAGTAGATATAGCCTGTTCTTCCTCTTAACTGTCTTTTGTATTGATTAGAAACAATTTACAGCTCGATCGTCACACCGGCAGAGCTTCGGCGTGGAAAACAAGTACTCTATATCTAGAATCGCTCAAGACCCTCCTATATATAGAGTTTTGGAACCGCTCATGTGGACATGTGACACATGAGCGGTCCAGGACTTGTACATAAAAGCGGCCCATGATGACACATAAGCGATCCAACCCTCTAAAGACCATATGAGCGATCCTAGCTCCTAACACCTATACTGACTCTCATTTTCTCGTATAACGTGCCCTATTCTATACAATACAATGCAAGACCTGATCCTAGACACTTAGACGCAATCAACAGATGTAGTGCACCAACAAACTTCCTTTTCGTGATTTAGATGAGCAATTGTAAAACAATTAACGCCATTAACAAGGGACCGTTCCGCAATGTAACTAAATTCTGTACCATTGAAAATTTCCTTTTGAACCTCGTAGAAAATTTTCCTTGTGTAAACAGCGTTCACATGACGTTCAATCCTGTAGCTTGTTTTGAATTTTTCTGGGTTGGTGGTCTCAGTGTGATTGCAAAGTTCCCGTTGCTTGTTTCTTAACCCGTCGATGGACGTATCGTAACACAACATGAATTGAACCAATGTAGTATGTGCGCTCGAGTCTGCTTTAAACATGTGGTTTGCACTTTCGCATCTGGATGTTGTTTTCATTAAAGTGCACATGGGTATTTCGCGAAAATAACCTGGAATCCATTGCTCCCGAATTGAAAACATCTCTGTCAACCATTTATGAGACTCTAACCCATATTCGGCGATCAATGAATTCCACCTTTGCTCAAATGTTTCAGGTTTGATATAGACGTTCCAAACAAGCTTGTGAAACTTCTCTTTTATCTCGATATTTGTCAAGTTGTCTCCCTTGATCTATATTTTGTAAAAAGTAATTAAAAAGTAATCAAAGTCGAAATCCACACAGGTATAAGGACAAATAAAAAAGAAGGAACAAATGAACACCAGTGTATGATACCACTTGTACACTAGTCTACAAATAGTTTATAACCAGAAAGTTTGAAAAAAAATACCTTAGATGGTATCTTTTGAACTATATGCCACATACATAGTCGATGATGCGACTTGTCGAATACGTTGCTAACTACTTGTTTCATGGCACAATCTTGATCGGTTAGAACCAAACGAGGTTGTCTGCCATTATGAGCTTGGAGAAATTTTTGTAGAAGCCATGTGTATGACTCGATTGTCTCGTTATGAAGGAGGCCAACACCAAATATGGTGCATTTCTTGTGATGATCAACGCCAGTAAATGGAACAAAAATCATATCGTACCTATAAAAAAGTAAATTGTAACAGACAAATGTAAATAACCAAAGAGTTAGAATATGAGAATTTATAACTTACATATTCGTGTGGTACGTTGCATCAAAAGCCAAAACATCCCCAAATGCTTCGTAATTCATTTTCGAAACATTATCACACCAAAATAGCAACTGAAGTTCTGTGTCAACAATCTGGGTATCAAAAGTATAATTTTCTTTGTTCTTGCATCTTGCGTTCATTTTGTCAACTAACATTTGGGCATCTCTTTCGCCGATGAAATCTCGGATATCTCTACCACAATTTTTATATTCAACAACCGTGCCATGTACGTTATGATGACCACCTTTTATGACAACCTGAAGTTTGTGGGATTTCGTGGGACCAATGTTAGCATTACGACATTTTGCTATAAACTCGGTGGTGGAAAAATCAAGCTTCCTCTTCTTTAGAGATAAATCAAGATTTTCAGGAGACGTAAACCCATGGTTATGTTGTTCTACCCAGTCATATAATTCAACCTCATCTGTATTCTTCAGACGTTTAAATTTTACACAGGCTTTACAGTCTGTAACTTTTATGTTTGAGTGTCTTTTGGGGGAAATAGTATCAACCTCAGACGGTTGACCATCGGTGTCTTTAGGTTTGTTGGCTCTAGAACACAAGACATATCGCCGAGTTGTTATTATTTTGTCGCCGATCTTTTCTTTCTTAGAAGTACCCAGCCGTGTACAAAAACCTGCTAGTTGTGCATACTCCTCGTACATTGCAATAGCAGCTTCAATCGACCTAAATCTGGCATGTTTAAAGGGTTTGAATCCGGGCGGAACAACTGGCGTCCAATACCTACTGTCGTTAGGTGTTTCGTATACATTGCTAGCAACTGACTCTGATCATTAAGATAGAAAAGCAACTATGATCAATTAAGCTTCAGGAAGTTTGTTTTATGGCATAATATATCGTAAAAAAAGCTGGAAAAAGAATAAATTACATGCTTTCAGTTACCCCAACATAACAAGTCATTCAAAAAAATTCAGGAATGTTCAGTACATATGTATAGATGCAGTTGTAACCGTTGTCCTAAAAATATTCAGTTAGCCATACATATCTGTAAACAAGTCATCCAATATCTCAGGAGTGATCAATACATATGTGGACATGCTCTGTTATCTTTACCTACAAATATTCAGTTACTTCTCTAAATCTGTAAACCAGCCATTTAAAAATATTCAGAGATGTTTAGTACATATGTGTACATGCAACTTTTTATTATCCTAAACTATTCAATTACTGCTATAATATCTGTAAACAAGTCATCCAACTATCTCATTCATGAATTCTATAAAAACGTAGTACACGTAAACAATCAAAATATAAATCAAGCAAACGGAATGACGATAATTAAATGTCATGAAGGGGAAACTGATGACAAAGAACTGGGCGAAGAAGATGAACAAAATTGCAGGAAAATAACCTGGGATTGATTACGTCGATTTGGAAGTTATACCGAACAAAAAAAGATAAAAAAACTAAACCTGGGCGATTCATGGTAGTGTAAAAAACTGGATTGAAGTCATCTTGTTGTATTGGGTCTTGTCCGTTGAAGCCGCTACTATGATCATCCTCCATGATTCGATGATGTCGTGATTCAAAGGAGTAGCAGGGTTTGAATATGATTTGAATAAAATTAAAAACGATCACGTAAGATATGCAGGGAAATAGGAATTGTAAGTGCAATTGGTTTATGGAAAGGAATTTAAAAAAAATAATTTATTTAATTACAATCTTGCCATTTTTATCAAGAATTGAAACCAATGGTTGAGATTAGTTCACAAGGTTCACAACTAAGGAGGTTGTTCACTCATGATCCCTATCCTATACATATAAACGGTGACAATAGGTCACCTTGTCGCACCCCCTATAACATTAAAACTCAAGAGTGAGTGACCCGTTAATTAGGACCGAAGCAGTTTTTTTGTCATTTTCATCCAACTCCCTAACTCCATCTAAAAATGCCAGTTAACTAGTCAAATTGCACATATGTTTTGTTTTTGCCATTTCCATCCAAAACACATTTTACAACCAAATAACAGACATTAGGTTGTAGGTGAGTAACATAGTACTATAGAAACAAATATAGAAGTCATAAGACCACATATAGACATAGATGCAGGAAGATAAGTACATGCAAATAGGAACTCTAATCCCCTACAATCAAGTTAGGACCCCCTCTTTTAAAAATCCTTAACCTTAATCCTATCTCTTCATAGACCCCTATCATATACCATGTCCCAAAGAGGTGTAACTCTAACAAATCCTACCTAATTCGCTCATCCAAAGTCATTTTGAGCCTACCTCTACTCCTTATCCCCTCCATAGTCAATGATTCCACTACTCTAACTGGCGCTGTTGGATACCTCATATTCACATGTCCAAACCATCTCAATCTCCTCTCCTGTATCTTATCCGATATACTAGTCACTCCTAACCTTTCCCTAATAACCTCATTATTATCCAATCTAACCTTGTATGCCCACACATCAATTTTAACATCCTCATCTCTACTACCTCCATCTTGCGTGCCTGTGTCTTCTTGATGGCCCAACGCTCTGCTCCATACAACATAGCAGGTCTGACTGCAACCCTATAAAATTATCCTTTAATTTAATCGGAAACTGTCACACCCCCAAAATCCACCTGCGGATAACACCCGCTTCGGGGGCGTGACTGACCAGGATCCAGCCACCAATTATACCGAATACTTAAGTTGTTAACAAAAGTAATACTTACTATTCATAAGCTTAGCAAATATTAAGTTCAGAGTTTAAAGTTTTAAGTTCAAAACAGTAATAAGTAGCGGAAGCATAAGTAAGGTAGTTTAAAACAAAGTTCATGATTCAAAATAAGGTAACGCCCAACACAAGGGTGAACAGACACTACACGTTCCCAAGCTGCAAGCTCCATCGTCACTGGTTACCTGCAAAGCATGCAGTAAGGGGTCAACAATAATGCTGAGTGAGTTCACTAGTTGTCCAGTTTTAATTACCAAAAACTTTGTTTCACCGGTTAATTTATCCGTTTATACATGCCCTGGGGAGCTACCCCAAAAGTTAGCGACTAAACTGTTTTTCCAATACCGAACACTAGGTAACCGTTGCGTATCCGCAGGATGCCCCGATGTCAATGTTCTATCATCATTGACGAATATCTGAGTACATTAGTTCACGCCCGTCCCAAACCAGGGCACGGTGTGAGGCTGGTAAACACCTAAATAGCGCTATCAACTAATAACCCGCTCGCCTAACCCGGCGACTAATCGGTATCTGTAGTAGGGACTTGAGTGATAGAGTTTCGTTTAGTGCCGTTAGTTGCAATCCGTATAAACAGTAATTAACCAAAAGGTTTCCCAATATCCGGGAAGGAAAAGTAAGTTTTGTTCCCAATGACTAGGGAAGGTATGTAAATGGTATCCCCTTTTACCAGGGGATAGGATTGTTTTAGTCTCGTGTCCCAAACCACCGGGACGCATGCTTTTAAGTTGTGAACTCACCTTGGGTTGCTCGGTAGGTTTAGGTTACTTGTCAATCACGTTGGTCACCACGTCCTAACATGGTTACCGGTATAGGTCAGGTTCGGTGCACAAGCATTCACGTAAAACACATATAGGCACGTATCAAGCATATAAGTAAACAGTCATTGGGTTATTGGGCCGGCCTAAACAATTAAACAGTCAACCGCATCACATAGTCCATTTAACAGATAGTCCAAGTTAACACAGAATGGCCCAATAACCAAAATGGACAGCCCACTCGCAACCAGCTTGTCTCGAGTCGCAACCAGGTGGTCTCGGCTTGTCTCGTTATGGTTGCGAGTCGCAATCGTGGTCTCGAGTTGTCACGTGTTGGTTGCGAGTCGCAACCGTCGTAGTCTCGAGTCGAAATCTCGTGGTTTCGACTTGTCATGCTTTGGTTGCGAGTCGCAACCGTGTGGTTTCGAGTCGTAATGCCGTCGTTGCGAGTCGGAATGCTGTCGTTGCGAGTCGGAATGCTGTCGTTGCGAGTCGGAATGCTGTCGTTGCGAGTCGGAATGCTGTCGCTTTCATATACACGTGATGATGCAGAAAAGACAGTCCAAATTGTACATATGAAATCAGACCCATATTTGGAAACAGCCAATAGGGTTTCTACAAACACTTTTCCTAATTTTGACCATATACAACAATAGATCAAACATTACCATTTTAAAATCTTCAAACTATCTTCAACAAGTTCATCAAGTTCATAGTTTTTTTTTCTAGGGTTTTCATGCCAACATAATCACACATTTTGGACCGAAAATCACCTATTTCTAACAAGATTAATATGCAAGAACAAGTAAAACATACACTTAGTGGCATTAACATAACTCGGTTGGCCCTAAACATCCTTAAACCATTATTCCATAACCATTTAAGCATGTTAGCAAGTATCATACATAGGGTTTAACACACATAGTCAAAACTTCACAATCTTCCTAAAAATCATGCATAGTATTTCTAACCAAGCATAATACTTCTAGTTCATTTAACCAACATAAATCTTATACACAAAAGATACACAAAGATAACACTAACCGGTTATGAAAGGAGGAGCCGAAAACAAAGAAAAGAGAACCGAGAAGATGGAGTGTCCGAATTGATCTTGACCGAGTTTCCTTGTCCGAGATCCTTGAGCTTGAACCGAAAGTTTGGAAGAGTTTGGATGTTGTTGGCTTGGGGTTTTTAGTTGAGAGAAAATAGAAGAGGTGTGTGTTTGTTTGGTGTAACAAATGAAGGAAATGAGGAGGAGGTGGGATATATATTCATAGGGTGTTTCGGGTTGGGCTTGGGGGTTTCGACCCAAACCGGTTACGGCCCAAAGGCCCACTCGAAACCAAGAGGCCCACTCGCAACCGCCCGGTTGCGAGTCATGGTCTCGGGTCGTGGTTTCGGCTCTCATATAAATATATACATAATACATACATATCACACATATCATGCAAAAATCACGTTTCCATTTAATAATATATATATACACACAAAATATTACAAGGTGATCGTTCGGAAAAACCTCGAGTGTCACATTATCCCCAAGTTTTAAGAACTTTCGTCCCGAAAGTTGAAGCAGCCACTGCCAAGCTAGCGTGTTTCAACGGGGTGTCACATCATCCCCCCGTTAGTTTGGAATTTCGTCCCGAAATTCGGCTGTAGCTTCAGTGCTGGGGTTTTCGTTTGGGAATAACTGGGGATACTTGGACTTCATCTGGTCCTCCCGTTCCCAGGTAAACTCTGGGCCGCGCCGTGAGTTCCAACGAACTCGTACAAGGGGTATCTGGCTACGTTTGAGGGTTTTGATCTCTCGATCCATGATCTCAATCGGTTCCTCAGTAAAGTGTAGCTGTTCATCAATCGTCAGTTCCTTAAAAGGAATTACAAGTGTCTCATCCGACAAACACTTCTTCAGGTTAGATACGTGAAAAACGTTGTGCACTGCACTCAGCTCTGCAGGCAGGTTTAATCTATAAGCAACCTTACCGATCTTCTCGGTAATTTCGAATGGTCCAACATACCGTGGATTCAGCTTGCCTCGTTTACCGAAACGAACCACACCCTTCCAGGGTGAGACTTTAAGTAGAACCCGGTCCCCGACCTGGAATTCTAAAGGTTTCCTACGCTTATCAGCGTAGCTTTTCTGACGGTCACGAGCTGCCGCCATGCGTTGCCTGATCTGTGAAATCTTTTCAGTTGTATCTACCACTAACTCTGGGCCTGTGAGTTGACTGTCACCGACTTCCGCCCAGCAGAGAGGTGATCGGCATTTACGACCGTACAATGCCTCAAAAGGTGCCGCCTGAATGCTAGTGTGGTAGCTGTTGTTGTAGGAGAATTCCACCAACGGTAGATGCTTCTCCCAGTTCTTGCCAAAATCGATCACACATGCTCTAAGCATGTCTTCCAGGGTTTGGATGGTGCGTTCAGACTGCCCATCCGTTTGCGGGTGATAAGCGGTGCTCATGTCCAAACGTGAGCCAAAGGATTTGTGCATAGCTTGCCACAACTCGGAAGTAAAACGAGCGTCTCGGTCGGAAATAATAGAAGTTGGCACCCCGTGCCTGGAGACTACTTCCTTCAAATAGATTTCTGCCAAGGTAGAAAACTTGTCTGTTTCCTTAATGGCCAGAAAGTGTGCAGACTTAGTCAAACGATCTACTATCACCCAAATAGTATCATTCCCGCGTTGAGATCTAGGTAGCCCTGTAACAAAATCCATGGAAATCTGTTCCCATTTCCATTTCGGGATTTCGGGTTGCTGTAGTAGGCCTGCTGGTTTCTGATACTCGATCTTGACTCTTGCACAGGTCAAACATTTGCCAACATAGGTTGCTATGTGGGCTTTCATGCCAGGCCACCAGTATGTGGTTTTCAAGTCGTGGTACATCTTATCTGCACCAGGATGTACTGAATAACGGGACTTATGGGCTTCGTCCATCACAAGCTCTCGTAGGTCTCCGTAAAGTGGGACCCAAATGCGCCCTGCCACATAGTAGGCGCCGTCCTCTTTCTGTTCTAGCTGTTGTCTTGATCCTCGCAGGGACTCAGCCCTGATGTTTTCCGGTTTCAGAGCTTCAATCTGAGCATTTCGAATCTGGGTAGGGAGACTAGACTGGATGGTAAGTTGTAATGCTCGCACGCGCCGTGGTATAGTGTCCTTTCGGCTGAGGGCGTCTGCCACGACATTGGCCTTGCCCGGATGGTACTTGATGGCGCATTCATAATCATTCAGAAGTTCGACCCATCGACGTTGTCGCATGTTTAACTCCTTCTGCTTGAAGATATGCTCGAGACTCCTGTGATCGGTGTAAATGGTGCACTTGGTACCGTACAGGTAATGTCTCCATATCTTAAGCGCAAATATTACCGCTCCCAGTTCCAAATCATGCGTTGTGTAGTTCCTTTCATGTGTCTTAAGTTGTCGAGAGGCGTAAGCAATAACTTTCTCGCGTTGCATCAACACGCAACCGAGCCCACGAATAGACGCATCGCAGTAGACCACAAAGTCGTCAGTGCCTTCAGGTAACGAGAGAATAGGAGCATTGCAGAGGTTATCCTTAAGCCTCTGAAAAGCAGATTCCTGTGCTTCATTCCACTTGTAGGTGATGCCTTTCTGAGTGAGTGTCGTGAGAGGTTGTGCAATCTTAGAGAATCCCTGAATAAATCTGCGGTAGTAACCTGCCAATCCTAAGAATTGGCGAACTTCAGTGGGAGTCTTAGGGGTAGGCCAATTCTTTATAGAGTCGATCTTTGCAGGGTCGACGTGGATTCCGTCCTTGTTAACCACGTGCCCAAGGAAATGGACTTCTCGAAGCCAGAAGTCGCATTTCGAGAACTTGGCATACAGTTGCTCATTGCGAAGGAGTTCGAGGATGAGGCGTAGGTGTTGCTCATGCTCTTCCTGACTTTTCGAGTAGATCAGGATGTCGTCTATAAACACGATCACAAATTTGTCGAGGTAGGGTTTGCATACTCGGTTCATAAGATCCATGAACACTGCAGGGGCGTTGGTCATTCCGAAGGGCATAACGAGGAATTCATAGTGACCATAACGAGTTCTGAATGCAGTTTTGGAGACGTCTTCGTTACGGACCCTTAACTGATGGTAGCCTGATCGCAGGTCAATCTTAGAGTAGTAGCTCGATCCTTGCAGTTGATCAAACAAATCGTCGATTCGAGGGAGAGGGTAACGATTCTTGATGGTAACCTTGTTCAACTCACGATAGTCAATGCACATTCGGAACGTGCCATCCTTCTTCTTAACAAAGAGTACCGGTGCTCCCCAGGGTGATGAACTAGGGCGGATAAATCCTTTATCCAATAGTTCTTGTAGTTGCGTCGAGAGTTCCTTCAATTCTGCGGGGGCTAGTCGATAAGGCGCACGAGCTATAGGCGCTGCTCCGGGAGCTAGCTCGATTTGGAATTCGACCTGACGATGGGGAGGGAGTCCAGGTAATTCCTCAGGAAATACCTCGGGATAGTCGCGTACTACTGGAAAGTCTTCAATCCTCTTTTCCTTTTCCTGCGTGTTGGTAACAAGTGCCAAGATAGCGGTGTGCCCTTTCCGTAAACACTTCTGGGCCTTCAAGAACGAGATAACGCCTGAGACTTCTCCGCCTTTGCCACCTTGTACAATGAGGGGTTTGCCAGAACGGCGAGGAATACGAACTGCTTTCTCTTGACAAAGGATCTCAGCGCGATGCTTGGATAACCAATCCATACCAATAACGACGTCGAAGCTTCCAAGAGTAACAGGGAAAAGGTCGATACTAAATGTCTGACCAGACAACTCTAGTTTGCAACCCTTGACAACGTGTGAGGCCTCGATGTTTCTACCATTAGCTAACTCGACGACATGAGGAGAACTTAGTAACGAAAGCGGACGCTTAAGCTTCTTACTAATACGTAGGGATACATAACTAGCATCGGCACCGGAATCAAATAACACAGAAACATAACGATCATCGAGTAGGAACTTACCCGCCACGACATTGGGGTCATTCCTTGCTTCACCAGCTCCAATCACGAAAGCTCTTCCTCTAGCACCATTCCCAGCATTGTTGTTCTGATTGTTGTTCCCAGCTCCCTGATTATTGTTGCGGTTCTGATTCAGTTCAGGGCAATCCTTCTTAAAGTGTCCCTCAGCTCCACACTTAAAACATGCCCGGTTGTTTCCCTGCTGCTGTTGCTGTTGGGGTTGTTGCTGATTCTGTCTAGCTGGGAACTGACTTCTACAATCCTTGGCTTCGTGCCCCATCTTGTGGCATCGCTGACACTGGCCCTTGTTACACGCCCCATGGTGGTGTCTGTTACACTTGTTGCACTTTGGGTAGCTTCCCCGGTAGCCACCCTGTTGCTGGGTGCCTTTGCTGTTTTCAGTTTTCCTTTGCTGTGCTGGGGCCTGAGTGGGGTTAGCATCCTTGCTTTGACTTCCTTCCCACTTACGCTTGCTGTCACTAGAAGTTCCAACAATGGCACTAATCCTTTTGGGCAACCGGCCCTCTTCTACGGCCTGATCTGTAAGTTTGTGAGCAAGTCGAACAATCGGCTGAATGGTAGTGTGGTTGGCTGAAGTGACATGGCTTCGAATCTCTGGAGCCAAACCCTTGATGTACAGTTCGATCCTTCGGTACATTGGTCGTGACATGTTTGGGCAAAGAGCAGCATAGTCGTTGGACAACTTGGTGTAGGTTTCAATTTCTGACCCAACCATCTTGAGCTCATAGTACTCATTTTCAAGCTTGTGGATGTCATCCCGGTGACAGTATTCATCCTTAATCATATCCTTGAAATCCTCCCATGCCGTAGCATTTGCAGTTTCCAATCCAAACATCTGAATCTGCGCCTTCCACCAAGAAAGCGCGCTTCCTTCAAGCGTAGCAGTAGCAAACTTCACCCAGTTCGCAGGGGGACACTCGCAAACAGCAAAAACAGCTTCAATCTTCTCAATCCAATGCAGAAGACCTATGGCACCCTCAGTGCCGTTGAAAGGGAGAGGCTTGCAATCCATGAAAGTTTTGAAAGTACACACTGGTGGTTGCGCAGGTGCATGCTGACCTGTTCGTGAGAAGCGAAGCGTATAGGTTTAGAGGCGAAAAGTCGATGTGGCGGTAGGATCTAAACATCCTAAAACAACGAGCTTACCTATAGGGTGAGCTGCAAAAGCCGCAGCCACTGTGTTGAGCAGGTTAGTGAACTGAGCCTGCGTCATGTTAATGTTTCCTCTTCCGCGTCCACTCATTGTCTTCATAACCAGAAAACATAGTATGAGTGTGATGTCGTAGTGTAGCGAGAATGAGATAGAAGAGAGAGGTGTATCTATCTAGTTTAGGCACACTAGTACGTATAGCATAACAGGAACATAAAGCAAACAAGTAAACACTGGTCCGAGCTATGAGGTCAAAAGTGTCGAGCCTTGCACTTAGAGTGTAGTGTCGTTACGAGTCACGGGTTATAGTCTGGTTTTCTCCAAAAAGATTTTTCCTTTTTAAAACCAAGTTCACTATAACCAATGGCTCTGATACCAATCTGTCACACCCCCAAAATCCACCTGCGGATAACACCCGCTTCGGGGGCGTGACTGACCAGGATCCAGCCACCAATTATACCGAATACTTAAGTTGTTAACAAAAGTAATACTTACTATTCATAAGCTTAGCAAATATTAAGTTCAGAGTTTAAAGTTTTAAGTTCAAAACAGTAATAAGTAGCGGAAGCATAAGTAAGGTAGTTTAAAACAAAGTTCATGATTCAAAATAAGGTAACGCCCAACACAAGGGTGAACAGACACTACACGTTCCCAAGCTGCAAGCTCCATCGTCACTGGTTACCTGCAAAGCATGCAGTAAGGGGTCAACAATAATGCTGAGTGAGTTCACTAGTTGTCCAGTTTTAATTACCAAAAACTTTGTTTCACCGGTTAATTTATCCGTTTATACATGCCCTGGGGAGCTACCCCAAAAGTTAGCGACTAAACTGTTTTTCCAATACCGAACACTAGGTAACCGTTGCGTATCCGCAGGATGCCCCGATGTCAATGTTCTATCATCATTGACGAATATCTGAGTACATTAGTTCACGCCCGTCCCAAACCAGGGCACGGTGTGAGGCTGGTAAACACCTAAATAGCGCTATCAACTAATAACCCGCTCGCCTAACCCGGCGACTAATCGGTATCTGTAGTAGGGACTTGAGTGATAGAGTTTCGTTTAGTGCCGTTAGTTGCAATCCGTATAAACAGTAATTAACCAAAAGGTTTCCCAATATCCGGGAAGGAAAAGTAAGTTTTGTTCCCAATGACTAGGGAAGGTATGTAAATGGTATCCCCTTTTACCAGGGGATAGGATTGTTTTAGTCTCGTGTCCCAAACCACCGGGACGCATGCTTTTAAGTTGTGAACTCACCTTGGGTTGCTCGGTAGGTTTAGGTTACTTGTCAATCACGTTGGTCACCACGTCCTAACATGGTTACCGGTATAGGTCAGGTTCGGTGCACAAGCATTCACGTAAAACACATATAGGCACGTATCAAGCATATAAGTAAACAGTCATTGGGTTATTGGGCCGGCCTAAACAATTAAACAGTCAACCGCATCACATAGTCCATTTAACAGATAGTCCAAGTTAACACAGAATGGCCCAATAACCAAAATGGACAGCCCACTCGCAACTAGCTTGTCTCGAGTCGCAACCAGGTGGTCTCGGCTTGTCTCGTTATGGTTGCGAGTCGCAATCGTGGTCTCGAGTTGTCACGTGTTGGTTGCGAGTCGCAACCGTCGTAGTCTCGAGTCGAAATCTCGTGGTTTCGACTTGTCATGCTTTGGTTGCGAGTCGCAACCGTGTGGTTTCGAGTCGTAATGCCGTCGTTGCGAGTCGGAATGCTGTCGTTGCGAGTCGGAATGCTGTCGTTGCGAGTCGGAATGCTGTCGTTGCGAGTCGGAATGCTGTCGCTTTCATATACACGTGATGATGCAGAAAAGACAGTCCAAATTGTACATATGAAATCAGACCCATATTTGGAAACAGCCAATAGGGTTTCTACAAACACTTTTCCTAATTTTGACCATATACAACAATAGATCAAACATTACCATTTTAAAATCTTCAAACTATCTTCAACAAGTTCATCAAGTTCATAGTTTTTTTTTCTAGGGTTTTCATGCCAACATAATCACACATTTTGGACCGAAAATCACCTATTTCTAACAAGATTAATATGCAAGAACAAGTAAAACATACACTTAGTGGCATTAACATAACTCGGTTGGCCCTAAACATCCTTAAACCATTATTCCATAACCATTTAAGCATGTTAGCAAGTATCATACATAGGGTTTAACACACATAGTCAAAACTTCACAATCTTCCTAAAAATCATGCATAGTATTTCTAACCAAGCATAATACTTCTAGTTCATTTAACCAACATAAATCTTATACACAAAAGATACACAAAGATAACACTAACCGGTTATGAAAGGAGGAGCCGAAAACAAAGAAAAGAGAACCGAGAAGATGGAGTGTCCGAATTGATCTTGACCGAGTTTCCTTGTCCGAGATCCTTGAGCTTGAACCGAAAGTTTGGAAGAGTTTGGATGTTGTTGGCTTGGGGTTTTTAGTTGAGAGAAAATAGAAGAGGTGTGTGTTTGTTTGGTGTAACAAATGAAGGAAATGAGGAGGAGGTGGGATATATATTCATAGGGTGTTTCGGGTTGGGCTTGGGGGTTTCGACCCAAACCGGTTACGGCCCAAAGGCCCACTCGAAACCAAGAGGCCCACTCGCAACCGCCCGGTTGCGAGTCATGGTCTCGGGTCGTGGTTTCGGCTCTCATATAAATATATACATAATACATACATATCACACATATCATGCAAAAATCACGTTTCCATTTAATAATATATATATACACACAAAATATTACAAGGTGATCGTTCGGAAAGACCTCGAGTGTCACAGAAACCTCTTGTCGCACAATACCCTAGTGGCTGCTCTACATTTGCACCATCTAGCTTGGATGCGATCAACATCACTATCTGTCTCCCTATCTCTTTATACAAACGATCCTAAATATTTGAACTTAGTTGTCTGTGGAACCCTTTGACAGTCAATGGTAACATGAGTATCATCATCGCCGCCTACCTCACCAAAACCATCATAAAGATACTCAGTTTTAGAGCGACTAATCCTTAAACCACTAACCTTTAAAATTGCTCACCACTCCTCTAATTTGTCATTCAAGCTTTGTTTAGTCTCCGCTATTAACACAATATCATCTGCGAAAAGCATACACCATGGAACTGTCTCTTGAATCGATCTAGTCAACTCATCCAACACTACTGTGAAAAGAAACAGACTCAACGCAGATCCTTGGTGGAGTCCTACCTCCCCAAGGAAAAAATCGTCATCCCCTACAGGCAAACGCACCCTAGTTTGAGTCCTAACATACATATCCCTAATTATGTCTATATACTTCCAAGGAACTCCTCTACTCTCTAAACTATCCCAAATCAGGCCAAGTGTGCCACTGTCGTATGCCTTTTCAAGGTCAATAAACACAATATGTAGATCTCGCTTCTTTTCCCAATACCTTTCCACCAGTCTTCTTAGAACGTGTATTGCTTCTGTAGTTAACCGCCCTGACATGAAACCAAGTTGATTTACTGTAACCTGAGTTTCTCTTCTAATTCTAGTCTCGATTACTCTTTCCCATAGTTTCATAGTATGACTTAACAACTTAACCCCTCTAAAATTACCACGACATTGTGCGTCTCCTTTGTTCTTATATAAAGGCACCACGTCACTAGTCCTCCACTGATCCGACATCTTTCCAAACTTAAAAGTAAAGTCAAACAAACTAGTCAGCCAATAAACTTCTTCCTCTCTCAAACACTTCCACGCCTCTGTCGGTATATTATCTGGAACAAAAACAAAAGTGATATGAGTTTAACCATTACAAGTATAAAGCTACGTGGATATCAAAAACAAAATTAAAATGTGCCATTTCAAAATATAAAAACATCCATCCTACATAAAGTAGATACAAATGTGTCACCCCATGGCCCATTTGGATAAAATATATGTCATGTGCGACTTTGGGCTCAAGAACTCATCCACCAATTTTCAAAACCAAAGGGCTCACAAGTAATTTCCAAATTGACAGGCGAATATACCAATAATCCACCCACTAGTCATCTCCGTCATCCTTTCTTCTTCTGCCGCCTAAAAAACCCTCAAAACATAAACATTTATCCACAACAAAACCAATAACCAACCTATGGCACTCTCGTTCACATCTCTGGTAACTTTCCCAATCTATTTTCTATAATTATCTTTAGTATACATTACATTACATTGCTTCTTTAATTTGTTTCAATTTGCTCTTTCAGTCAAACATCGGTTCGCTCTCAGCTCCCCGAACCTCATCACCCGCACATCTGACCACAAACAAGTTCGGTAAATGTACGGTGTTAGCGTCTTCGAGCTCTTTATCAGGCTCGCTCCGGTTGTCCTGTTTAACAAACCCTAGGGTTGTTGAGAATAAGTCACGTGCCTTTTCTGTTAGGGCTAGTGCTCAGGTATGTATATGCATTTTGTGTAGTTGTATTTTTAAGTAATTATAATGTTTTTGGATGATTTTTTAATATGTTGAGTAGTTGTTGGTTACATTTATAGTTGTATATAGTTGAGTTGTATATGTGAAGTGTACTGTTTAAAAGATATTGAATGAATATTTTTAGGCTTGTCTTACAATTAGGGCTGGCAATTTTGAAACGAACACGATAACACGACACGAACCTACACGAAGTGATCATGTTTCGTGTTTGGTGTTTGGCCTTAACAGGTTTCGTGTCTAAAACAGGTCGACACGATAATACCTTAACAGGTTTCGTGTCTAAACAGGTTAAAACCCATTAACCTGTTAAGACCTGTTAAGTACATGTTAATGATTAAAAATTAAAAAATATTATATGTGGATTTGGACATGGGGTCATCAATCGTGGGACCTGGGATGAATTATACACAAACAAACGCGGTTCTTTTTCACAATCCAAACCCTAATTTTTAAATCACTCTCACAAACACCACCATTCCCAATTCGGTTCACAGCTTCCCCAATTTGGTCGTGTTCGTGTCTCAAACAGGTTGTGTTCGTGTCTTAACAGGTTGTGTTCATGTCTTAAACATGTCGTGTTCGTGTCTTAAGCAGGTCATGTTCGTGTCTTAACGAGTTGTGTTCGTGTCTTAAACAGGTCGTATGATACGTTGGTAATTTTTTCGTGTCTTAACATGTTGTTTCGTGTAACCTGTTTATTAACAGGTTCGTGTTCGTGTTTCGAAAATCTGACACGACAAGATTTTGTGTCGTGTTTACGTGTTTCGGGTTCGTGTCTTATCGTGTTCGTGTCTTAACAGATCGGGTTGACCTGTTATGCCAGCCCTACTTACAATTATAGATTTGGTTTTAAAAAGCGCGAGGCACACAAAAGCAATAGGGTCTAAAAATGAGGCGCAAAGCGCAGAAGCACACGGTTTTTTGTACGCGAGGCGCAATTTGTTATGTAATTTTTTTTTTTTTTTGTATATTTTCTTTAGGTTTCTAGCATAATTTAGACAATATTTTGACATAGATAAGCTTTATATATGTTTGAATATATAAATTATCTACATGTACAACCTAAAAAGCCAGCTGTACAACATCTTGTAAACGTCGTGCTTTATGTAGGCTGAAGCGATGACCCTTGCGCCTTTTTTAGACCAAGGTTATATAGATAAGGATTTGCAGATTTGAAAATCATGAACATTTAGAAAAAATGAGTCCAGTTGGTGCAACATACGTAGCTTATATTTTTAAGTGTTATTGAGTTTGTATTAGCTTATATTTATGGTTTTTCTACATATAGGAAGTGGCTACACAGGCTAAAGTAACCAACAAAGTCTTCTTTGACATAAGCATTGGAAACCCCGTGGGGAATTCCGTAGGAAGAATTGTGATTGGGCTCTTTGGTGATGATGTGCCTCAAACGGCTGAGAATTTCCGTGCTCTGTGTACAGGTTTACATTCATGTTATTTGTTAATTGGTTTTATTAAGTTTTGATGGACCCATGTAATGAACTTACGGGTAATCTGGTCTCACTTTCAGGAGAGAAAGGTTTTGGCTACAAGGGTTCTGCGTTTCATCGTGTCATCAAGGATTTCATGATTCAAGGAGGAGACTTTGACAAGGGCAATGTATGACTTATTGATCCCGTCTTTGTACTTGCACATTGTCCCGGTGTATTTAACCATGATCTTTGTTGCATTTATTCTGTACACTTGCATGATCATTCATTTGGACATGTCACGTAATATATCTGAATGCTTTTATATTATGCAGGGCACTGGTGGCAAGAGCATATATGGCCGGACATTTAAGGACGAAAACTTTAATCGTGAGTTCGTCTATCCTTAACAAGCCCGTATTAATATTTGGCACATCCTAATATATGTTGAAACATCGCAGTAACGCATACTGGACCTGGAATTGTTAGTATGGCTAATGCAGGACCCAATACTAACGGAAGTCAATTCTTCATATGCACAGTCAAGGTAACCACAATCTGCTGTAGAATGTAGATTATCTGATAACATGATTAAAGGTTAAAAAATGGTATCATATAATCAACGATAAAAAAACGTTATTGGTGTTATCGGTATGATATCGTCTCTTATTGACATTGTTCTGTAATTGTGTGGTGAGCAGACGCCATGGTTGGATCAGCGGCATGTTGTGTTTGGACAAGTTCTGGAGGGCATGGATGTAGTCAAGTTGATCGAGTCACAAGACACTGACAGAGGTGACCGCCCAACAAAGAGAGTTGTTATCAGTGATTGTGGTGAGCTTCCGTTGGTCTAGCCAACTAAGGTCGGCGGTTGTGAGTGTACGAGTTATTGTAGCCTTTTCAGGCAGAGTAGTTAGGACATGAAGAGGTGGTCGGACTATGAGGCTCTGTTCATTTGGATAACATAGATGTGTCAGCGACTATCTTTTAGCCTTCCGTCTATTGATACTGTTTCATAAACAGTTTTCGATTTTGAAATAAAGAGTGGCTTATTTCAGTTAAGATGTGTTTGGATTGTAGGTTCTTGGTATTATGGTTAAGTAATGATTGAAACCCTTGAATTGGGTTTCCTTCACCAAACCCTCCAAGATATATATGCTTCTAACACTTTCCTAAAGATGCAACTATATCGAATTCCTAAGTTTAATTTTCTAATCTATAGTAACTAATTGAAAACATATGTATTAAACGTCGACAATCGAACAAACATGTATGTTTGGATAAAAGATTTGTAATGTTATGGCATTCATTGATCTTTAATGTATCGCATCATGTATATGAGTATGACTTATATGCTTAAAAAGGCTACAATCATTCAAACTTGAAAGAAAATGGGGTTCTAACAGTGTATTTACCAGATATCCAGGTCATGTGTCCCTGACCATAAGGACCTTTTGCGTTATCCTCTTTACCTCGAGTAAATGTTACTTTATATGTCAACTTTTGGTGCAGCCCTGTGAAGCTCAGCTCTTGAGGATGACTGCTAATGCTTACACCCTGCGGGACAGAAATATCCCTGATGGCGTAAGTCGAGTTAGCCATACCAACGTTAGTCACTGTCCTCGAGTATGTTTTGCTATCACCTCTTTTCAGAGATATAGCGAACGAAGGATAATTCAGCTGGGCTTCAGGTATGGTTTTTGAGCAGTTAACTTTCTTTTTAACGATTGTTTGAACATGTTCGGGCGTATATCCTAATCCACAAAGATACGGAATGTAGTCATCAGGTTGGATATCAAAAACAAGCCCTGGCTCGTGAGCTTTCGGTGGGTTTACGTGACCCGAGCCGATGGCAAACACGTTTGCAGGGCGCTCTCTTTCTTCAATAATGGCATGTCCATTTCGATTCACTTGACTCGCCGTTGTCATTATAGCAGACTTGATAGCAGCAGGAGACCATTCCGGGTGGACGCTTTTGATCAGTGCTGCTATGCCTGCAAGATGAGGACAAGCCATTGATGTGCCACGTACGACGTTAAACGCTGCTTTGGTTCCTTTCTGGTGGTCAACCGACTCATTCCAAGCTGCGAGAATGTCAACACCGGGTCCAACAATGTCTGGCTTTAGGATTCCCGGACTTTGGGAATTAGGCCCCCTAGAAGTGAAATAGGATACCTCTGGATCGGTTTTTGCCCCTGCCACGGTTCCTTTGAAAAGGATAGTTGCAGTTGGTGAAGAAGTTGAATTTAGATACTTTTTAATCTCATCCCCTTCTTTGTAACCAACAAATGATGCGGGAAGAACATGAGCTTCGGCGGCTATACTCGCACCACAAAGAATATAATTAGCAATAATCATGGCGGCTCCTCCGGCATCCTTCACTACCTGGCCCTTTACGGTGTTGTCAATATTGCCCACATCACACACTACTACCTTCCCCTTGACGTCAATGCGGTCCAGTGATCCTTCCACGCACAGTGCTGCTAATATATCACCATCTTTGCCGGGGTAAACAAGAGGACGAAGCTTATGATCAAAACCCTTTGGTTGATATAACGATTCGCCATCAAATATCTTCTTGTTTCCGAGAAGAACTGATACGAAACCGATGTTGGGCCAAACCGGGCCAGGTCAAATTGGGTCAGAGCAGTTGCGATTGGATGGGGGGAAAAGAGGCGGAGGAAAAATAATTGGCGGGAAAAAAGACCAAGAAAACAGGGGATTAGTCGAGAATTAAGGAGGTGGAGACGTGGGCAGAAACTGCTGCATATTTTTAGTATTTATATTTCTAGATTTGTCAATTTTTAGGTCGTTGTTTTTGTTTATCTGAATTAGGGTTTTATACCTTAGAAGCGGAGATTAGCCTTCTCGAATTGGCCAACTATCCTGTTCTTGTTTTTGTTTGAATCAATCGAATTTCCAGTTTCTAACATTTGGTTCCATTGCCGGGAATCACACACTCCATCGGAAATTTCTGAAATCCGATACTCAACCGTTTCACCCTTTCAATTATCCAAAATCGAAGATGCCTGCTACACGAGGGAATCCAGATCCTACTCCTTCAAACCCTGACCCTGTGGCTGTCCAATTAGCAGCCATCGCGTCCTCTATGGAGTCCCTACAGAATGATGTTGCTGCTCTCAAGGCACGTGACAAAAAGAAGGAAAAAACTGGCGGGGGGTTTAACCGATTTGATGATGAAGATTCTTCCGGAAGCAATAATCGACACTTCAGACCTCATAACAAGATGGATTTTCCGACTTTCAGTGATGGAGATCCGCGTGGGTGGGTCCTTAAGGCCGAGAAGTATTTCCGGTATTACAACATTCCTGAGGATGAGAAGGTTGATGTGGCGACAATGCATTTTGAAGGTGACGCTCTTGATTTTTACTCATGGCTTTCTACAGATCAGGCGATTGAATTCTGGGATGAACTGGTCCATGCCCTTCATAAAAATTTTGGGCCTGCTGAGTTTCAGAATCCGGACGAACACTTATGCAATGTAAGGCAGACCGGTACTGTGCAAGAATACAGACAGGAATTCGCGAAACGGTCCTCTCGGGTGTCTAACTGGCCCGAGCACTGTCTACTAGGGGTGTTTTTGAATGGGTTAAAAGAAGAACTGAAGGCAGATGTCAGAATTCATAAACCAAGGACGGTTTACAAGGCCATGAGCATTGCCCTCGAGTTTGAGTCCAAATTCAGCCACACCTTATCAGGAAAAACTATCAAGTCTACGGGTGTAGCAACAACAGATTCACGACCAGCCTATTCAAGCAATGTTAACCAAGTTGTTCCCGTCCAAAAACCCACTGAAAACCGCCTCAGCGATGCAGAAAAACAGAGCCGTTACCTCAAGGGTGAATGTTTTCGATGTGGGGATAAATATGGCCCTGGACATCGTTGTAAAACGGGGACGTTCAAACTCCTTGAGATCACGAATGAGGAAGGAGCAGCTGAAAACGAGCAGGAGTGCACCGATGAGCTAGCTAAGATCAGCCTCCACGCGTTATTTGGTCAGACATCTCTAACAACCATGAAACTTCGGGGCCATATAGACAAGGCTGAAATCTTAGTTTTGATTGATAGTGGGTCCACTCACAATTTCATCTCAGATAAGTTGGTCAGTAACCTGAACCTCGTCACCCACTTCATCTCTCCTTTCGGAGTCCAAATCGGGAATGGTGATGTCCTAAAATGCAATCGTATTTGCAAGAATTTGGTGCTGCAGATTGCGAACCTACAAATCAAACAAGACTTCCACCCCTTTGATTTGGGAGGAGCTGATGCGGTACTCGGTATTCAATGGCTTGCAACGCTTAACACGGTTCAAGCAAACTGGAAGGAAATGTTTCTACAATTCACTATCAATGGGAAGGAGTACAAGCTTATGGGACTGCCACCGAATCTGCAGCCATCCGCAACATTTAACCACTTCACTATCGAACCCTTTGAAGAGCACACTTCTGGACCAGCAGCTCAGTTGATTGTCACCCAACTTGAGGACAAGTTGTTTTCCCCGGCAGGAAGTATTGATACGAAACCGATGTTGGGCCAAACCGGGCCAGGTCAAATTGGGTCAGAGCAGTTGCGATTGGATGGGGGGAAAAGAGGCGGAGGAAAAATAATTGGCGGGAAAAAAGACCAAGAAAACAGGGGATTAGTCGAGAATTAAGGAGGTGGAGACGTGGGCAGAAACTGCTGCATATTTTTAGTATTTATATTTCTAGATTTGTCAATTTTTAGGTCGTTGTTTTTGTTTATCTGAATTAGGGTTTTATACCTTAGAAGCGGAGATTAGCCTTCTCGAATTGGCCAACTATCCTGTTCTTGTTTTTGTTTGAATCAATCGAATTTCCAGTTTCTAACAAGAACACTGGTCGTTATTCTTCTATCAATGGTACTAGCCCCGACTGTAAGCATCCATGGGGCCTCATTTGATAATGAACTATCCAGAGGTCCCTCGTTACCTGCTGCGAAACTCACGAAGATCCCTTTCTGCATGGCATTGAATGCGCCTATTGCCATTGAATCTTCATGGAATGGCAACTGATCTCCGCCCAGTGAAAGTGACATCACGTTAACACCGTCTTTAATGGCTGCATCCATGCCTGCTAAGATGTCGCTCAACAAACAATCGTCGGTACATACTTTATACATGGCTAAGTGTGCTAGTGGTGCCATCCCGCTCGCAGTGCCGTTCGCCATGCCAAATACATTTGCGTTGTCTACTGAATTCCCTGCGGCAGTGCTTGAAGTGTGTGTCCCGTGGCCATCCTCGTCCATTGGAGAGATTCCATGAACAAAGCTTCTTAGTCCAATCAGTTTGTTATTACACCCGGCTACCTCACATTTACCCTTCCATGTTGATGGTGGAGCGGGGACGCCATTGTCGTTAAATGAAGGATGCCCGGGAGTAACTCCGGTGTCCATAATCCCAATTATGACCCCCTTCCCTTTGTTCGAGTCTTTCCACAAACCAGAATCTTGGCGCAAGCCCAGAAAGTATGATGACCGAGTTGTTTGCAGCTGATACACACCTTCAGGCCTTACGGATACAACTCCACTCAGGTTCTCAAGTGCCTCTGCTTGATCTACCGACAATTTAGCAGCAAATCCTGTAATCACATGGCGGTACGCATAAACCATCTTTGGCTTCTCGTTTGGGCGGGAAGGTATTTTGGACAAAAAGGAGTTGTACCATTCTTCAATCTCATGCGCCCGAGGAAAGTCTTGGCCTTCAGGTAAGCTTAGGTGAACAATGTAGGTTTTGAGGTCATCGGCTTTGGTTGGAAATACATTGAAAATGACGGTGCAAGTGAGAACTAACACTAAACTGATCGTTGGAAACATTTTGCTTATGATGGTGGAAGATTTTGAGGATATATGCCTAGAGCTGCTCTTGATGCATATTTATATATCATTGAGGGGGTAATCACCGATCAAGTGGACCCTTTTGCATATCGAACAACAGATAGTGATACACACATAAGCTTGAATATTATGCTCACTCAATCGCCTAGAAATAGGAAATTGTTTGTATATGTTTGCTTTAGTTGAGTTTGTTTATTCATACAAATTTCCTTCTCTAGTATATTTCTTGTTGCTTTTAGGATACATACTCAAGTTCCGCATATCGAACAAAAACATCAGTGCTATCCTGTAAAAACGCAAGGAATCACTTTGTGGGCCGGCCTCGAGTGTTTTGTGGCAGGATCTTAGTTGAGTAATCGTGCGTGCATATGGTTACTGCCATTACCGAAGGTTTTCTAAGTCTACAAGTTTGTTTATAAGAAAACGAAATGGCCTAAAACTTGGTAAAAAATGAACAGATGGACTGAACATGATTTATATAAATTGGAGAAGAATATAATTAGTTTTGTTGAACTCTACTGAACGCAAGAATCTTTTGCTAGTGCATTGCTATTTATTGCATTGTGACAAATTTCTTGCTTCAAGTTTTGAAGAACTACCAAAACTTCAATTATCTGAACAACCCAAATTTTAATTTTCTATACTATATCTTCAACTCAATAATAACTAATTTAGTGACGACCTATGCTTTGGTCCATAACACCACCAGTGACAAACACAAAGCCACCACTATAGTTAATTTTGTATGCTAAAAAAGGGAATTGTTTAGTGGCCATTTGACTTTCATAAAGTCAAAAGTAATCACACAATATGCAAAGAAAGTTTTCAGTTGAAATGAAAGCACTTAACAGTAATTTAACTAGTATTTTCAATTACAAGAAAAGATATTATGTAACACCTTAACTTTTATTTATTTGATTGTTTAACCAAGTTAAAATGATTATTAAAATAAATTTGAAAGTTTCTTAATTTGACCTATATTTCCTCCAAACAATTCTTGAATTCATCACTGCTAGGGTTATACTACTAGTCTTAATTTTGTTTTAAAGCTGCTGTGGAACATATAAGGTTAACCACATGAACAATTTCCTTTAACAAAAACAATTTAATAGTTAGTTAAATTGTGTTACTGAAAATAAAATTTAGAAAATTCGTTACTTCTATACGTAATGTGTCACTTTATTAATTATGTACTTGAATAAAATCATTTTAACTAAGATCTTTATATGGTTGAAGTAAGAGAGCAGAAAAAAATACTTTAATTAACTATATCATTTAAATATTTTAATCATTACCGGTTATCAGTGGCGGACCTTGGAATTATTTTCATGGGTGTCACTAATATTTAGTGTTCAAATATTTATCAACTTGATTATATATTTTTTTTCGGTTTGGGTCGGGTCAGACTATTTTGGAAACTCAAAACCAAGCATTATTCAAGCTCAAAATCCTGACCAGTAATTTCTGAAATTTGAATCTTCTTATTCATTCATTAATATACTATAAAATAATTTAGAAAAAAAACTTCAAAATGCCATAATCAAACAGGAATCATCGTACGAACTCTGGTTTGTAAGAATGTAAAAACTTATGTTATCTGATCCATCAGATCAATCCAAGATGCCATATAAATTAAACATTAAGAATTGAACAAACATGTACGTTTGGATAAAAGATTTGAAATGTTACAGCATTCTTTGATCTTTGCTGTATCCCATAATATTACTTATATGAATAAAAAGGCTACGATCGAACTCGGAAGGATCTATTCATTCAAACTTAAAAGAAAATGGGGTTCTAACGGTGTATTTACCAGAAATCCAGGTCATATGTCCTTGGCCATATGGATCTTTCCCCTTATCCTTATGGCTTCGAGTAAACGTTACTTTGAATATTAACTTTTGTTGCATGCCTGTGAAGCTGAGCTCTTGAGGTTGACTGCCATATAGACCTTCCACATTAATGCTTACGCCTGGTGGTACAGAGATATCCCCGATGGTGTAAGTCGAGTTTGCCACACCAACATTAGTGACCGTCCTTGTGTATGTCTTGCTATCTCCTCTTTTCAGAGATATTGCAAAAGAAGGATAATTCAGCTGGGCTTCAGGTATGGTTTTTGAGCAGTTGACTTTCTTTTTAACGATGAGTTGAATTTGTTTAGGTGTATAACCTAATCCACAAAGATAAGGAATGTAGTCGTCCGGTTGGATATCGAAAACAAGCCCTGGCTCATGGGCTTTTGGTGGGTTTACATGACCCGAGCCAGTGGCAAACACGTCTGCAGGGAGGTCTCTTTCGTCTATGATGGCATGTCCATTTCGGCCCACTTGACTTGCCGTGGTCATTATAGCAGACTTGATAGCAGCAGGAGACCATTCCGGGTGGACGCTTTTGATCAGTGCTGCTATGCCTGCAAGATGAGGACAAGCCATTGATGTGCCACGCACGACGTTAAATGCTGCTTTGGTTCCTGTCTGGTGATCGACTGACTCATTCCAAGCTGCGAGAATGTCAACCCCGGGTCCAATAATGTCTGGCTTTAGGATTCCAGGACTTGCAAAGTTAGGCCCCCTTGAAGAGAAACAAGACACCTCTGGATCGGTTTTTGTCCCTGACATGGTTCCAAAGCAGCATTTAACCCTTTGGTCCAGTGATCCTTCCACGCACAGTGCTGCTAATAAATCACCATCTTTGCCGGGGTGAACAAGAGGCCGAAGCTTATGATCAAAACCCTTTGGTTGATATAGCGATTCACCATCAAATATCTTTTTGTTTCCGAGAAGAACACTGGTCCTTATTCTTCTATCAATGGTACTAGCCCCGACTGTAAGCATCCATGGGGCCTCATTTGATAACGAACTATTTAAAGGCCCTCCATTACCTGCTGCAAAACTCACGAAGATCCCTTTCTGTATGGCACTGAATGCGGCTATTGCCGTAGAATCTTCATGGAATGGCAACTGACCTCCACCGAGTGAAATTGACATCACGTTAACACCATCCGCAATAGCTGCATCCATGCCTGCTAAGATGTCACTGGACCAACATTCCGTGCTGTAACATACTTTATACATGGCTAAGTGTGCTAGTGGTGCCATCCCACTTGCAGTGCCATTCGCCATGCCAAATACGTTTGCATTGTCTACTGAATTCCCTGCTGCAGTGCTTGAAGTGTGTGTCCCGTGACCGATCTTATCTATTGGAGAACTTCCGTTAACAAAGTTTCTTATTCCAATCAGTTTGTTATTACACCCTGCCACCTCACATTTACCTTTCCATGTTGATGGTGGAGTGGGGACGCCATTGTCGTTGAATGAAGGATGCCCGGGGGTAATTCCGGAGTCTATAACCCCAATAATGACCCCCTTCCCTTTGTTCGAGTCTTTCCACAAACCTGAATCTTGGCGCAAGCCCAGAAAGTAAGACGAACGAGTTGTTTGTAACTGGTACATACCTTCAGGCCTTACAGATGCAACTCCACTCAAATTCTCTATTGCCTTTGCTTGATCTACCGACATTTTAGCAGCAAATCCTGTAATCACATGGCGGTACACGTAAACCATCTTTGGATTCTCGTTTGAGAGGGAAGCTACTTTGGACAAAAAGGAGTTATACCATTCTTCAATCTCACGGGCCTGAGAAAAATCTTGGCCGTCAGGTAAGCTTAAGTGAACAATGTAGGTTTTGAGGTCATCAGCTTTGGTTGGAAATACATTTAAAATGGTGGTGCAAGTGAGAACTAACACTAAACCGATCGTTGGCAACATTTTGCTTATGAAGGCGGAAGAGTTTAAGGATATATGTCCAGAGCTGCTCTTGATCCATATTTATACAACATTGAGGGGGTGATCACTGATCAAGTGGACCCTGGTATATCGAACTACAGCTAGTTATACACACATGAGCTTGAATATTATGCTCACTCAAACGCCTAGAAGTAGGAAGTTTGTTTGTATAGTGCTATGTATGTTTGCTTTCATTTAGAGATTCTCCATTCATACAAGTTTCCTTCTCTAGTAATATATTTATTATTGATTTTAGGATTATATATTATACAATATTAGTTGTTACAGTTCTCCTTTTTGGTTTATCTAGGAGCATACTCAAGTTTGCATATCAACCAAAACTACAAAAGCAGCAGTGCCTATCCTGTAAACACGCATGGGATCATTTTGTGGGCCGGCCTTGAGTGTTATGTGGCAGGATCTTAGCTGCGTCGTCTTGTACAGTTGTATGCATATGGCTGTTGCCATTACTGAAGGTTCTCTACATCTACAAGTTTGTTTTTCAGAAAACGAAATGGCCTAAACTTGGTAAGAAAATAATTAAACAGACGGACGGACTGCACATGATTCATATAATTTGGAGAAGAATATAACTAGTTTTGTTGAGCTCTTCTGAATGGAAGAATCTTTCGCTGGTGCATTGCTATTTATTGCATTGTGACAACTTTCTTGCTTTTAAGTTTTGGAGAACTATCTACATGATGATGACAACCTAAGCACCTACCCTTCTTTCTGAACAACCAACATTTTAATTTTCTGTTAGTTCTTCAACTCAAGAATAACTAATTAGTAACACTTTAATTTTTATTGATTTAGTTATTTAACTAAGTTAAAACTTTTTTATTACATAATTTCTTTGACCCGTACCGATTTTTACCCGACCCGTTATTTCTTCCTTTCCAACAAAAATTCCTGTATTTTTTACTGCTCAGGTTTTAATAGCTTTGTGCCTTTCAGCCCTTAAAATCACCTAAACCATTATTTGACCATGTTGACCTTGGCTGTTGTGGAATATAATAATCTATTACTTGAACGACTTCCCTAAACAAAAACAATTTCATAGTTTAAACATTTTTACGGCTGTAAATAAATTTGTGCTTACTAAAAATAGAGTTAAGAAAAATCGTTACTTCTTTATGAAATTGTCACTTTATCAATTATATACTTGAATAATGTCATTTTAACTAAGATCTATATATAATTGACGAGAACAGAACTTATTACTTTAACTATCATTATTGGTTATTTAATGCAAGTGATTTAACCTTAAAGTAGTTATATTTTGAGCTAGCATCTTTTAGGGGTGTAGCCGAACTTGAGCTTGAGCTTGAGCTTGGCTTGTTTCAAGCTCTGTATCCAAAGCTTGAGCTCAGCTCGTGAAAAGTTAACGTGAAAAGTAGTAATGTGACAACAGAAACCAGATTTAGTCTTCAGCCTAAAGAGAATACAACTGAAACCAGTACTGACTCCACTAATTTGATCATATAATCAACCATGCATATTCTCTCATTGGCAACTACTTTTCAACCGTCAAAGGTAAGGTTTCCAAACGATCATGACGAGAGTCCTAGGGCTACAGAAGAACGACAACCGTCAGTACATCACCACCATGATATTCGGCTCAATTAGACAAGCTTTCTCAAGCTTCACAGGTTTTGATTTTGTTCACTGTCTTACATATGTCATATGTGTTTCAACGTAAATGTACTTTTCAGTTTTCACCTAATGTCACACTTAGGAAATGTATGACATCTTTTGTTTTGAATATAAGGATAGAAAAACATTTCCAAATATACGTGATTATCATAAATATAAATCCGTTCCAGATTAGAAGTTCCAATTCATCCATACCTCCGTTCCTATCAGAGCAAACCAACTATACAAATAAGCACCCTATTTCCGACACAACCGTTCAAGTGCCATGTTTTCATCACCGCCAAAAGCTTCCAGCGTCTTTTTTACCAACCCTTCAGGGAACCCCATTTCAACCAGCTTCTGCACCTGCGACAAAATTCATACCCCACTACTTATATTATTTAAAGTTTTCGACACAAGTTTGTTACACTTTTATGCATTATTTTTTTAATTTTAATACCTTCCCACTGAACCCACTGGATGAAGCCTTGGCAAAGTCCTCTGTCCAACGCCGAGCTGTAGCAACATATGTAGCATTATCGCTAAGATACTGCAGGGGAGGAAAAATAATTACAGTCGGATAAAAAATAGAAAAAGGTAAAAGTCAAGTGTGATGAGGTAAATGTGTAACCTGTTTGGCAACAACAGCATCTTGGGGATCGTTTGGTTCCGGGGTTGATAACAGAGCTTGTAAGGAAATCAGAGCGGTTTTCAGGTTTAGAGCTGGACTCCAGTTGTTCTTTAGGATATCAAGACATATAGCTCCAGTTTGGCTACTGATATTTGGATGCCTTGAATTTAAAAAAGGTTTACGTCTTAGAATGTAAATTTCGAGTGATAATGTAATAAAACTTCTTTTTCATTTTATTCCCAAATGGGGTTTATAATTTTTATATTTAATAATTCTTACCAAACTTTTGTAGTGAACTTCATTTTAGGAGGCACAAAGGGATACCCATCTGCAAAACATCAGTAAAAAATGAATATCTCAAGACCTAAAATAAACATAACACTATAGATTATAGAAGATGAGTTAAAGCGGTTTTGCAATCAAAGGATACTTTCTGACTTTCTTTCTTGAGTTAAATGCCATTTTAGTCCCTGTGGCTTGGGCCATTTTGCCAGTTTAGTCCAAAGGTTTCATTTTTTGCCTGTGGGTCCAAAAAGGTTTCACCGTTGCCATTTTAGTCCACTAGGTTAACTTCATCCATTTTTTCTGTTAACGTGAAGGGCAATTCGGTCATTTTATATGGCCGAATTGCCCTTCTAGTTCACAGAATTACATATCAAATGACCGAATTGCCCTTCTCGTTAACAGAGAAAATGGATGAAGTTAACCTAGTGAACTAAAATGGCAACGGTGAAACCTTTTTGGACCCACAGGCGAAAAATGAAACCTTTGGACTAAACTGGCAAAATGGCCCAAACCACAGGGACTAAAATGTCATTTAACTCTTCTTTCTTTCTTTCTAAAGCATTACTTGACCTGACTGGCTGGCTGACTCTACACTCTTAAAAGAACGACAAAAGTGATCAATCAAATGAGTAATCACAGCTCTAGGTACTGGCTGTCTCCTTAAACTATCAATGACCACTTAACTGTTAAATAAGAAGCTAAAACTTGCCACAGAAGCTGATATACGAAAATTTGGACTCTTCAAGCAAAACCGAGCATTATCACAGGAAGTAACATATAAACCTCTTCCCTTTGACCACATATGGGACAGCAATGTCTAGTGCTTCACCTATCAAAGTTACCTTGTAAAAGTTTAACATTCTCATTACCTAATTTCCTCAGTTCAATCCATGATCACTTCAGAACAAAGTATTGTAACTACTTTAGTGGAATACTATGGTGACCACTAACACTTTATTCATTGTACATAGTTGTCAATAGCGGTCGCTATAGCGAATAGCGTAGCATACAGGTCGAAGGTATAGGGTATGTAGCCATAAATAGCGGGATTTCAGTTTTTTGTGTTTGTTTTTAAATATAAATAGCGATTAAATATAGCTATAAAATAGCTGGATTTTAGGTTTTTGTTAAATATACATGTAAATTGTAAAATATGGGGTATTTAAATATAATATACATATAATTTTTTTTTTCTAGTGTATCGCTATTCGCCATGTGGCATAGCTATTTGTCGCTATTCGTCACTAACAAATATGATTTGAAGATAGTTAATTCGACAAAAAGTAAAAAAAAAACTACAAACATTCTCTCTTTATACATAATCATTCATTACATTCCTCCTCTTTATGTTTGTTAATCTACAAGTAAACACAGATGCTCAGCTAATAAGCTAGATCAATTTAACATATACAATCAATAAAGTTACAGATCATAAAATTAAACAACAAATCAACACAATCACATAACAACAAACAGCATAAACCGTACAAATATATATGTAAAGAAAATAGACCTGGTAAAGTAATATCGACACCGAATAATCCGCCTTCGTAGGGAGTGGAAAGAGGGCCGGGGATGGTGGCGGTGAGGTGGCGAATGTCGTTCTCGTCGGGAGTTAAAGTCATGCCTACTATGCTTTGATCTTTGTTGAAATGCGTCAGTTCCCTTTGGATCCTCGTTGCATCGGCCATTTTGTTGACAGAAGATCGTTCTAGTGTAAGAGAAGAAAACCCTAACAATTTTGAGTGTATGGCTGCTGCTGCTGTGGAAGTGAAGAAGAAGAACCCTAAATGAAATTGAAATTAGGAGACCCTACTACTCATTGAACAAACTCACTTGTAGGGGTTGCTGTACGTAACAGCTAGGCAACCTTGTCTAAAAATCATCTCTTTTTTTTAAATGTTTTTTTTTTTTCTTTTGAGGAAGTTGTTCACGAGTCGAGCCGAGCCGAGCCAGGGTAAGCTTCGGCTCGATTTTTTGGCTCAATTTTGAAAAGAAAAATAAAACATAACTCTCCAAATTCAGTAGTCTAAAATATTTTTTAATAGTTCAAAAGAACATACCCAAACCAAAATCAAGTTTAACAACACAAAATAAGTTCTAAATTTCAACGAAAGACAATATAGGTTCATTAGCATAGTCCGAGCTAAAAATAAAATATATTAAAAGTAAATTAATCCGAACTAAGCCAAGCTAGTAAGCAAGAGCCAACCGAGCCAATCTGACTCATTACGAGCTCCAAACCAAGCTATATCAAGAAGCTTTTTCCAAACTAAATTTAAGCGAGCACCAAACTACAAGCTTTTTGGATAACCCTATAAGGGAATACTAATTTGATAATAAAATACTGGATTTTTTATATTTAAAAATAGAAGAAGATAATAAAGTATAAAAGTAAATAAAATGTCAACAGTTGTAAGTTTATTGTATTCTTTAAAAGATGAAAAGGTATATTTTTATAAGATACTACATAAAGTTTGAAAGTAAATAAAACAAATGTAGATCACTCTGTCTCTCATATGTTTGTCTCTGAAGAAGTGAAGGAAAGGAAACGCGTGACCATGCATCATATGATCAAGAATTCAGAAATGACGAAGTATTAGTCAGCTACCTGACACTATTTTTTAATTGATGTAATATCAATGGTTACGTTTTTTTCCTCCTTTTTTGGATTCTATCTATGGAATTGTAGCCGATGTGAAGTTAATACACTTGATAGAGGCTCTTGCTTTTTAGTGGGGGTCTTGGGTTCAATCCTAAGCAAGATGATAATTTGGTGTAATTTAGTAGTGATTAGGAGTTGTGTACCATTAGCCATTCAAAAAAAGTCTATGGAATTGGAACCGCCTCTGTTTTATTATTTATTACACTTTTTATTTGAATAAATAATGAATATATACAATTACAAATTGCATTATAATATCGATTTTACTAACGGCTATAGAATATGCTGCCAGTATTGTTAATGACACGCTTGTAATGGAATTGGTAACAATATTTCCTCAGTATTTTTCAAATAAGGTCAACTTCTTAAAGACTATGTTAAGAAAATCATTATAATAATTGAACAGAGTTCGGTCAATTTATGTATTTGAACAGAGTTTTGCCCAGTTTGACTAAACCAGCAGGGTTTGATCAGGTTAAAGTGCGGTGTTTACAGAACCTGTTTAGGACCCGGTTCCAGCGGGTTTGGTCTGATTTCAAAACCATAAGATTAGCCAACTTCAAACTCAGGTATCTTAAGAACAACATATCCATATTGCAGAAACCAGACTTTTAACAACAATTACATTGTGCAAACAGCAAAGTTAGTGTCTTATTATGACAGGTTTCAAACATTCAAATTTCTCCCTGCACCTGACTGTAGACAAGTAAAGATGTCGGGATGAAAAACTAGATAGCCATCAGCAAAACAAACACAGAATATGAATAGGAGTATCTAGGATTTGTAAAGTACATTCTAAGATTGTGTTGTTTCAAATAGCTTCTCGATGTCAACAACAGTGGTTTCAGCTTCAGTGACTTCGGGTCCTTCCTTTTGGTTTGCTTCTTCCAGCTCAGCCTGAAATCAACAGAGCCTATCTCATATATATATCCTATAAAAAGCCCGGCTCATGATTTTTCAAAAACATTAACAGAAATAATAATGGTGACAAATTTAACCCGCTTAATTACAAATGGGTTGATTCCGATTAACAGGTTAAAATCAGAAAAACGTAGCTTAAATGGCGACCTGTTGAAAGTCACCGAAGTGTAGTTTCAATGCATTCAACCTCCTAAATTACTTTGTATCAAAACATTAGATTAATACTGTAATAATATAGTTTTATTATCATGCTTAACATATATATTTACTTAAAAGGTTATAAAAAATGTTCGCGATCTGACCCGACCCACAATAAAAATGACCCATACACAATCCGCCCTAATATGCTACCTTTTCACCTCTAAAATCTAAATTAAACATTACACAAAATCAACAGTCCCTATTGAACACTGCATACAAAGTCGTTTTGTTATGTAGAATTTTTGCAAATAAATAGTCTTCCCCTTTCTAATTTTTAAGTTGATCTTTATTTGGAATTGGATATTAATGGAGTGCTCTCTTTGTCTGTTTAACGAAAGGTATTCATGTGGGGATCCAAACTACATCACTTTCTTCAACAGTTGATAAATACTTTTTTTGGTTTGTGATATTATAGTTATCAGAATACAAACTTAAATCAGCCCACATAAGAAACGAGACACTTATATAGTTATATCCTATGTTCTGGCTATTGACTAATACAATCTTCCACAGCAGATAGTGAGTTTTGTCAGACAATTATCATACTAAAATAAAATATAAACTAATATATAAACTGCATACCAATATTCCTTTTAGGTCAGCTAGCGAGGACTCAAGGCGTTTGCGACAGTCAGGAATCATCATCCTTGATTCAGCCAACACATTTTCCTATTCAAATAAACAAAAAAAGTACTTTAATCATAGAAAACATCTCAATCACAATTGCAAGTTCACTAAATGAACAAACATTCGTAATTAAAAAAAAAAAAGATAGTACCAAAGCTGCAATTGTTGTTACCCCAATGACACTTTCACCATCAAAACACCATATGTCGAAATACATCTTTTAAACACTTTTTAAGAGTTTATTGAGATAATGAGTTAGATGTATATGAAGTTTACCTGTTGTTTAAGATCATAAGGATCAGCACCCTTCTCCTTCATGTCAGCCGTTTTGGCTGCTTCCCTCTCAACCTCTTTCTCATAAGAGTGTAGCTCCTTGACAATACGCTTGCATGCTGCTGTCTTGATTTTCAGATTTCTAATAGTTGCCATATTTCCTTATAGCAAATGTTACCTACCAGAATAAAACAAAAACATTCACATCACAAAGTCCACTTCAAATCTGACAACTGTAAGCCTATAACTTTGCAGATTTAATTAAAACGTGACATATATAGCGTGTTATAAGTAGAGAACTGCAACAACCGCACAAATACTTTAACTGTGATACACAGGGTGGTCATGTAACCGGATAACTGTCTCTCTCTCCTACTATGTCTATAAATCACTACGTACAACATTGGTTATGCGATGAGCGTGTCTTGTATCTCAAATCATTTAATTGTGTGGTTTTCGACATGTATACAGCTTAATATTTGTCTATTCTTCTAAGACAATGCAATTATTCTCAATTCAGAAGTACAAATATGAGATCTATATATATAAGCATACAGCCTCACAGCATAAATCCATGAGGTAATTATTCAACTATAAGTTGTTGAAAATTCCTTTTAACAAATAAATAAATTAGTTGCAGGTGGATCATATGGTATAAAACTTCGAACTATCATAATAAACAATCATACATTTGTCAATAAACTATAAACAATGAAGATTGGATCAAGTAGAAAACCTAATTTTGACAAATACGGGGCATAAACATACAACAGTTTAAGAAATACAAAGCATAATCATATAATCGAATGATGAAACGAGTGATTGTGTACCTGCAAAGATGAATCGAGTGATGATCGGCTGCAAATTGCAGATTGCCGGTAGTTGCTCTCGGTATACAAATAAGGGCTAAATCATTAAAAAGGTAAAAAAAAAAAAAAATACAAATTACTAATTGTAAACATAAAAAATTAAAAAAAAAAGTTGCATTTTGAAACAATTTGGTAGGTATGATCGTGATACCGGTACCGAACACCCGCATTGAAAATAGTCTGGGTACTAGTACTGAATATGTTGGGTACAGCCCGTCATTATCGTTTGACGCACAAACATGTAATTGTTCGTCGAATAATTAGAATGATACATCCAATTTATGAGGATTTATTTTTGTAATAAGTTTTGATGCATATTTGTAGAACAATACATTTAACCCATTACATCACTATATCTAATTTTTTGTGTTTGATTTAGTGTTATAATAAGTTTTGACATACATGCATATAATGACGCATCTATTACAACGATGCGTTTTTCTTATATGTTGATTTATTATTTTAATTCGTTTTGATATACATACATATAATGATGTATCTAACTCATTACAATAGTTGTCAACCTATTTCATTGGTGATGTTTAACTTCTTATGTGTAGATTCAGTGTTGTAGTTAGATTTGATGCATATGTGCATTAAGGTGTGTTTAACCCACTACAATTGTGAATCCAACTTAACACGTCTGGTTCGATGTAGTAATGAGTTTTGATGCACATGTATATAATGATGTTTTTAAAGGCATTTAATGGTGTATGTATTTAAGCCATTACAATGGTGAGTCTAACTTCACATGTTTGATCGAATTCATTATCATGTATATAATAGTGTATTTAACTAATTACATCCAACCACACAACTTCAATGCACGGATTCAAAGGCGCTCTATGAACCCTTGCCCCGACCAATCAATCGGCGCCATGTCAAGTTCTTTATAAAGTACATTACACTAAAAACATTGATGACACCTTAAACCACACGGTGTGAAGGGGCTTGAAGATGGGACAATATGCGATACGTAGACCAAACCTCATAATATGGTGTGGTGTTTAAACCGACAGTGTGGCACGCAGCGTTGATGCTTGGTTTCCGACATCTGGCACAACCTTTGTGCTTATTTTATAATTCAAATTCTATAAAATCTATTAAAATATTATAAAAAACATTACTAGAAATTAAACTAATAACATTACTATATAAACATTACATAACATTAAAATTAAAAACATTACATAAAATAAAAAACTAAAAAACACAGAAAATAAACATTATATAATATAAAAATTAGAAAACACATAATTTATATAAAAAAACCTAATGATTTGTCACTCCGAAACGTGTTTGAATTCACGTCCAACCTCGTGCCGATAGTTGATGAAAGCAACTTGCATGGTCTTGTCCTCCCTGGGGTCACCCCCTTGGTGCTCCACAGCGGTGTGGAGTTGCTCGAATCTTTCACAATCCATATGGATTGTCCTAAAACGAGAAGATAGGGCGTCGACTGTTCGGGTGTGATCACCCCTATGGATCGAGAAGTGTTGCAGAATTCTCCCCCAAAACGGACCGTTTGATCGACTGTGTGGTGTGTAGTGGCTTAAAGCTTCGACCCACAACTCACAAAGTGCGATGTCTTCTTCTTGCGTCCACGAATGGCTGCCATCATGTCGGTTTTTGGGTGTGGAAGTAAAGGGTTTTATAAAAAGTTTGGATATATAAAATAATAAAATGGTTGGTTCAATAAAAGAAGAGAGGCCGCCAATTTCAACCAATGGCAGGGAAACACTATTCCCTGCCATGTAACATATACAAAAGGGAGTTTGAGGAATAGTGCCACGCAGGTGCGTGGCACTCCTCTATTGGACCAACCTTTTATTCTTTTATATTCGTTTTAAAATTACGGTTTCGTCCTTGATTTAAAATAAAATTTCGTTTTTGCCGTCACTTCAAAATAATTATGTTTTTGTCCCTTGCTCAAAATTATGATTTTGCCCTCGGTTCAAAATTATGCTTTTATCCCCATATTACAATTACAATTTTGGCCCAAGTTCTAAAAATTTTTGCTTTTGCCCCGAACTAAAAAGGACGATTTTGCATTTTCGCCCCGTTTCAAAAATTATGATTTCGTCTTCAGTTTAAAATTATGTTTTTACCCGGTTCAAAATAAAAGTATGCTTTTGTCCCCCAATTCAAAATTACGATTTTGCCCCAGTTCATATTAAAAATATAGTTTTGTCCCCAGCTTAAAATTACGATTTTGTCCTTAGTGCAAAGTTATATTTGAGAAAAAAACTAATGGCAAAACTGTAAATTTAAACGGGGCAAAATCGTAATTTTGAACCGATGGCAAAAGCGTAATTTTAAGCTAGGGGCAAAATTATAATTTCATTTTGAGCTGGGGACAAAAACGTAATTTTAAACAAAGGACGAAAGCGTAATTTTAAACTGAGAATAAAATTAAATTAAAAATTGGCTGGTCCAATAGGGAAGTGACAGGCAAGCTGCCTGGCACTATTCCCTCAAGTTACGAAAGCGTAATTTTAAACTGAGAATAAAATTAAATTAAAATTGGCTGGTCCAATAGGGAAGTGCCAGGCAGAAATAAGTTTTTGAATCGAGGGCAAAAGCGTAATTTTGAGCTAAGGTCAAAATTATAATTTTATTTTGAGCTTGGGGCGAAAACGTAATTTTAGTGTGAAGATGTGTAAAAAAGAAAGAGGTGTGTGGTATTTATAGAGGTAAAAATTGAATTTTAGAAAGTTAATATTTTTAATTTTTAGATAGTAACCGTTGGGGTTAAACGACTCGTCTCCACGTCAAATCAACACGTGCCACCTCAACGCGAAGTTTAACTCAATGCCGGTGGAAATCCAGTCACGCACAGGACAATGCCGTTAACAACGCTGGGCACGTGGTGGAAAAGTGAGCGTGGACTGGCAACAACGCCAGGTTTCAACACCCCCACGGCCCCACCGTAGGATCTTACCCTTACACTACAAAGTAGCTTGAACAAATGAGGTTACTTTTCTCAAAGGCAAGAACATTTTATGTGCAAACATAAATAATATAACAAACAATGTTATTTTTCATTGAATATGATTTTACAAAATGCAGAAACGACACATTCTAGAAACAAAAAACCCTAGACCATCGTTGTTGAATAAGTGCAAGTTGTCATTGTTATCAAGATAGAAGCATATGTGCGACATTAAAGAGTCGTGCATATTAAGAATTGGGTCATAATTTATAGAAATATTTTACTTTTTATAACTGTAATTTAGTTAAATCAAGGTTTTTTGTAATTTAGTTAAATCAAAGTTTTTTGGCAGTGACGGATCTAGGAATTATTTGCTAGGGGTGCGGAGGAGGGGTTTTTTTTGCCTAAAAGATACACTATTTTTCTTTTCAATGGGTGTGCCCGCCCACCCACAGCGCCCCTTATTTTTGTTACGAGTCATTTCTTCTAGAAGAGCAAGTTGCTTCAAATGTAATAACGATTTGGTGAAAATCAAATATGGCAAAGTATTACTCGTGTAAAAAATACAAGTTATAATCACAAGAAAGCTATACAATATGCAAGTTCTAATAATATACAACATTCATCAACATCATGTCCTTCTGTAAAAGTACCCTGACCTTCACTCAAAACTTATAATACAATGAAAGGTTCAACATGAATGTGCTCTCATCCAAATATCTAAGTATATGGAGAGCCCATCTACATACATGTTGCATGATTATGCAGGCAACGCGAAACTCGGTAGACACCAACTTGGTGGATCCATCACCAAACACACGTCATTTTTCTCAAAATCAGCAAGCTGCATCAAAAACAATTATTATAATTCGTTTTTGGAAAGAATAAAATTGCAGAAATTTTTTAGCTAAAATACAGTTAAAGAGAGCGTATACCTTCTCGTTACAGTGAGGGCAATAGTGATATTTGTGCCAAAGGCAATCCATTGAAGGACAAAGAAAGCATACTCCAAGAAAGAATGGTGTCATGCAACCAACAACAGCAGCCAGACTTGGCTTTGATCTACAAGACATTGTTCAATAAAGATAAGTCAGAAAGTTTGCAACAGTGAAGTATGTTTAGTAACATCTGGTTCTCAATTAGTCATGATTACAACCCACTGAACCATAAAAGAAGATATCTTTAATCATGTTTAAAGATCATAAAAATGTTCGAATACCCTACAACAACGCTTCTGAAAAACAAACAGGGTCAGGATTTCCCCCAAGAAATCAAGTCCATATTTTCATCCCGTAAGCAGGACATGAAAAAAGAACATCAAATCTAAAGTAAATGAGTAAAAATACAGCGTGTATAAAAGGTACCAAGAGTAAACCTTTTCATGTAGCAAAATGTTAGTTAGCTTAATGTTTAAAAACATCACAAGTTGATTTCTTATTGTTTTTCCTCTGATAATAATAATCAAATGCAATGCAAACACAAGGTCTCTGCAGTCTGCACCAATATATAATTAATAGACCACAGTGTCTCTTCTAAAAAAAGTCCAAGATTTTAAGTTTCCTGAACCAAAATATTAAGAGAAAATCATGAAAGTAGCCCTTTTTTCTAGTTGTGTTATAGCGCTATGAACGTGTCAGAGTTAAAGGGAGCGCTCTCCTTGGCTTCCGCCAAAAGAATAGCGCGCGAGAGGATGAAATCAAGGGGCCCCACCTAAAGTCAACCAATCAGATTTATTTATTTATTTATTTTTTAATATAGTTAAAACGGGGCTTTATAAGGGGCGTTATTCCACACCGTGTAGGTTAGCGATAAAGCCCCCTGCTTATGTCGCCTATGTGGCGCTTATGTGGCGTAATAAAGCCCCTAGGGCTTTAAACCACACCCTCTAGCTTTATAATAGTTCAAACATTATCAAATTCACATATTTACTTTTACTACTCGTGTTTCTCATGGTTATATACATGACTATAAAGTTGCATATCTCATGGCTATAACTGTAAATTTGTTCTAACCATAGTTATCAAAAGCGTGCGCTTTTGGCGCCTAGGCGTTTTTTCTGGGCGATTCCCAGTAATTGCGCTTTTGCTTCCAAGCTAATTATAGCGCAGCCTAAATCCTATTGATATTTAATATTTTTCTTTATTAAGTCGTAATATCCCTTTTTTCTGCAGTATTTATAGGGGGATTTTACTAACAAATGATATCACTACAGATCAAAATCTAGTTTAGTAATATTCAGTTTGTATTAATTCGTAAATTCCACTTTTTCTGCAGTATTTATAGGGCTTTACTGCAGTATTTTTTTGCTTACTCTTTTATTACTTTAATGAACTATTTGTTTTCGAATATTAACATGTTGGTTTTGAGTATTTTGTTATCTAAGACTTTTAAATGCGAGTATGAACATTTTTGTTTTGGTTTTGAGTACTTTATTGTTTTAATGAACTTTTTTAATTTTTTTTATTTAAGTGCGCCTTTTTTTTTTTTCAGGCCCACGCTTTTTTCGCCTATCGCCTAGGCCCTAAGCGGAGCCTAAGCGCCTTGAGTGCGCTTCGCGCCTTTGATAACTATGGTTCTAACATGACAACAGAGTCGTAAAAATGGCTACTTTGGCGATTTTCTCTAAATTAAACTCCAACTTGTGGCTAGATTATCGAACTAACCCTTCATAAGCCATACAAAACAAGAAACCCAAATTCATAACAGTTTCAAAATTACCTATAACAAGCGTGCATCAATTTTTCATCAAAATAAATCATTCAAACTACAGACAACAGAATAACAGTTAGTTTTGTATGTAGAATGAAAGGGATTGAATACCTGACGGTGGTGAGACCGGAACTGCCACAAAAGGCGCAGTTAACTGGAGCAGGGGTATCTCTGTAAATAGTCTGCTGAATTGGAATACCTTTGGGGTCGCCGTAAACGGCGTTAGGTGGGATCTGGCCGGCCTGATAGGGGTTATGTCCAACGTAGTATTGCGGCTGTGGAGGTTGATAGTTGGAGTTGTAAGGGATCCCCATCACCGGTTCCTCGTTCTTCTTTTCCATCTCCGATTGATTATTAAAGTCTACACAACACGTTTTTGGGGGGTTTGTTGAGACTAAATGAGGGGTTATAGTTATATAGATGGAATGTCGGCGGCCAGAATGGTCATGGATGACGCTTTTTTACTTTTACAAGTCTTCTATCCATTTTCCAGGGAGGTTTTAATACTGGGTTCAAATCTGATGGTTACAGATTTCATTCAGTTTTCGCACATTAGGGGGCATGGTCTTATGACGGTCGAAAAGTCGACATTGAACATAGCTCCAAGCATGGTGTGTTTACAGGTGAGATTCTTGGCGTTCAAAAAAAAAGTTGGACTCATTTCTTTCTGGAAGCTGTCACATTAGCTCAATTGGTAAGACGGCTAGATCGAGCCAATGCTTTTGGCTGAAAAAGACGAGACAGCTTGGAAAGCGTCGACTAAGCCTACGATTTTGGATGCCGGATGGCTTAGTCCGTGCTTCCTAGGACGGGTAAATTACACGTATGTGTTTGAAAGTATTTAATCAACTTTGACCATTTTGGGGTTTTTTTCTTTTTGCTAAACTTCATATTATGTATTTTTTTTAACTGTTTATTTTTCCCCTTAAATAATTACAACTCCTAAGAATTAAATTTGTCTTCCCATAAAAGATAATTCTTCTTGATCACTAGGCTATAGTCTAATGTCTCTTAACTTAATTGGACACTTTTGTGCTCCACTTTAATTTCCGGATAATAAATTTACAAATACAATGCCTCATGCAGTGTCGAAAACATACAATAAAAGTAACATATAAACGGTTACATAACTTATCCCGATTAAAAATAATAGTTACAAACAATAATGTAATTTTTATAACTATATATATATTTTTTGGAACGACGACTTTCGTGTCAGGTCACTCCACTTCTCAAATTGGAGAGCTCTGTTGCCCCACTCCGGCCAAACTATGTTGTCTTAACCGGGCCTACGCTGGCTTCAGAGTTTGGCTTGGGCGTTCCACCGGGAAAACATACAGCCGACTACCACTTGACAGTCGTTGTGCCACCACAAGAGTTGAACACTCTCTGGCGTAACAATCGATGGGACGAAAACCCGGGTGAGCTCAGGATTGAATCTAACACTTCTGTAAAGAGGTTAGACTATATTCATCATTGCCTAATCCATCAAAATAGGGATTGAACTTACGTCTGTAGAACCCAAGCCTTTCAATCACTGGTGGATTATAATTATAAATTTAAAATTATTTTTGTTTTTTATCCCTTAGTTGGTATACAAACCTATTATTTCAATTTTTTTAATTATTGTGGAGGTAATGAAAATAAGTACAAGGGCAATATTGTCACTTGAATGAAATGTTTCTAAGAAAATGAATTGACAACTTTGTAATTTCTTGTATGGACTATGAATAGCGAAGGAACTACGAAGAAAAGACATCGAAATTTCAAAAAGCTCTAGAATGCGTGATTAACAATATAATATTGCCTTTGAAATTTTGCATGGTTCCATCTATAACATCCATTTAGTCATTTAGATCCTATGGATGTGGTATTAGTTCTTAAATGTTCTTTTTATAAAAAATTTCAAGGTATTTTTATACACAATGTTTTATTCATAACTTAATATTAACCAGATATTTAATTCTTTTTCAAAGATAGACGAAATATTTATAAATCTGCAGTTGAATATAAGGTTTTTTTATACAAAATAATGCAATATGTTAACAGACTTGTATTGATTTGTCAATAAACATCATTAGTCAGTGGGGTGTTTATCGGATCGGATAACAGGATTATCCGAATCGGATTATTCGGATTTCAAAATTTTAGGAACCTATCCGAAATCCAATCCGAAATGGAAATATTCACATCCGACCCGAATCTATCCGAATTTAATTTGAATCGTATTCAGATAACTCCAAATAACCCGAATGGATATCCAAATAATCCAAACTAAAGCGAATGACAATTTTTCCAAGTTTTTTTTTTTTTTATTTTTACTCTATTTTCTAGTTTGTAACATTTTACTAATTTAGATTCACAATAAACATACAAAACCTGAAAAGTACTCTTAAAACATAAATACAAAGTTCAAACTTCAAAACACACTCCTCTTAATATAAATTAGTCTTAAAACACAAATAAAAAGTTAAACTTCAAAACATATATTAAAGCTTATTCGGTTTATTCAGATATATGAATAACCCAAATAATCGAATATTTTTAATTCTAAAATTCGAATCCGGTCCGAATATCCGAACAAGAATTCGGATTCGTATAGATCCGATCCGAATATCCAAATAAGATTTTGGATCGGTTTTTTGGGATTCAGATTCGGTTCAGATTTCTGTTTATTCAGATTTCGGATTTTCTGAACACCCCCAATTAGTCATTTAGAATTTCAGACGCATCTACTCATGGAGATCACATTTGCTTTCCGTTATAACAAATGGGCCCGACTACTTTTCTGAAGCAGATAGCCCAATTTTAGAACTATTTGGGCCCAAAAACATGTAATTTATGTGAAATTATTTCATTAAGTTTAGAGCTGATAAAAACTAAAGAGAAATAGAGATAAACTGAATTCAATTCTTCATTCTATTCAACATTACAATATATAGAGATAAACATAACCATAAACCCTAAAGCTCATAAGTAATGGGTTGGGCCTAAAATGTCTGGTTTATAACACTCCCCCTCAGACATTTAGAATTATACACAGTTTAACAACATACTTCAGGATGATGTTAAATAGGTACTTCAGGACCTGAATAAATAAATTGATACTACTGGATCAACTATGTTGCCTCATTAAAAAACCTTATTAAGAAAACCCAGTGGGACAAAACTTAGTTAAGGGAAAAAGAGTACAGCATGTACAATTCTCCCCCTTAATTCAACAAACATCTTTCAATCTACGAAGACCGATCTTGTGTGATAGCTGCTCGAAACTGCTTCTAGGTAAAGATTTCGTGAACAGATCAACTAGATTTTCACTTGACTTAATCTGGTGAACATCAATTTCCCCTTCTTTTTGCAAGTCATATGTTGAGAAAATTTTTGGTGAGATGTGTTTTGTTCGATCACCCTTGATATAACCTTCTCTGATCTAAGCTATGCAAGCAGCGTTATCTTCATAAATAATCGTCGGCTCCTTATTGATCTGTTCCAATCCGCATGCTTCTTGTATGTATCATTGATCTCAATCACACGCATTCTCGACCAACATCATATAGTGCTATCAATTCCGCATGATTTGATGATGTTGCTGTAAGTGTTTGCTTAGTTGACTTCCAAGAAATTGTTGTGCCGCCGTATGTGAATACATAACCTGTCTGAGATTTTGCTTTATGAGGATCTGATAGATATCCGGCATCAGCATACCCAACAAGCTGGGACTTTTGATCTTTCTGATAGAAAAGACGTAAGTCTTGTGTCCCGCAAATATACCGGAATATATGTTTTACACCATTCTAGTGTCTACTTGTTGGATTCGAACTGTATCTCGCTAGTACATGTACTGCAAATGCAATGTCAGGTCTTGTGTTATTTGCGAGATACATAAGAGCACCGATCGCGCTTAAGTACGGTACTTCTCGACCAAGTACTTCTTCGCCTTTTTCTTGAGGGCGATAAAGATCCTTGTGTGGATCTAGCAGTCGAACAACCATAGGTACGTTATACGGATGTGCTTTGTCCATATTGAAACGTACTAACATCTTCTGGATGTAGTTTGATTGATGGACAAATGTGCCATTGCACAGATACTCAAATTGTAGTCCGATACATAATTCCGTCATACCAAGATCTTTCATTTCAAATTCCTTCTTTAACAAGTGAGCAGCTTTCTCTATCTCTTCAGGAGATCCGATGATGTTGATATCATCAACATAGACTGCTATTATAGTGAAATTTGAGACTGATCTTTTTATAAAGACACATGGACTGATTACATCAGACTTGTATCCTTCTTTTTCGAGATATTCACTAAGTCGATTGTACCACATACGACCAGATTGTTTGAGACCATATAAAGATCTCTGGACCTTTATAGAACACATTTCTCGAGGTGTTGATTTTAATGCTTCAGGCAATTTTAATCCTTTAGGGATTTTCATGTAGATGTCATTTTCAAGTGTCCCATATAAGTATGCGGTGACGACATCCATTAGTCTCATATGAAGTCCTTCAGAGATTGTGAGGCCGATTAGGAACCTAAGGGTTATCGCATCCACTACAGGGGAATACGTTTCCTCATAATCAACTCCTGGGATTTGGGAAAACCCTTGTGCTACAAGTCGAGCCTTATATCGTACAATCTCATTCTTTTCATTTCTCTTTATTGCAAACACCCATTTATAACCTACTAGTTTGACGTCTATGGGCGTTCGGACTACAGGTCCGAAAACATGTCGCTTTTCGAGCGAATTTAATTCGGCATTTATGGCTTCTTGCCATCTTGGCCAATCATTTCTGTGCATGCACTCTTCTAAAGTTTTAGGTACGTAATCATTTTCATTGATTACATCCGTTGCTATAGCATATGCGAATATATCATCAACACGTGTTTTATTCCGGTTCCACATTGTACTATCTTGTACATAATTAATAGAGATCCCATTTTCGTTCGGTACTGGTGTTTCTTCTAAAACTTCATTTTCCTCTGGATTCATAGTTGTCTCTTCTGGGACATTACCTCTACCGAGGTTTCACTTATAATCTTTTGTGAGTTTTCACCAACTGCGTTACTTTGCTCTTTTCATTTTCGTGGGTTTTTGTCTTTGGAACCGATTGGTCTCCCACGCTTTTGTTTTATAGTAATTGCTTCTGGGATTACTTCAATTCGAGCAGGTGCATTTGATGCTGGTACATGTGACTTTGTCACTCTATTCGTGTCCGTGAATGCATCTGGTAATTCATTCGCTATTCTTTGCAAATGTATGATCTTTTGGACTTCATATTCACATTGACCACTTCGTGGGGTCGAGATTTGATAGTGATGATGCATTCCACGTTATTTCTTGTGTTACCAGTCTTTCTTTGTCCTTATCTCTCCCTAAGACTGGGAACATTGTTTCATCAAAATGACAGTCAGCATACCGTGCTGTAAACATATCTCCCTTCATTGGTTCTAAATATTTAATTATGGACGGGGAGTTAAAACCAATATAGATACCCAGTCTTCTTTGGGGTCCCATTGTAGTACGTTGTGGTGGCGGTATTGATACATATACCGCACAACCAAAGATTCTAAGGCGGGACAAACTTGGTTCTCGTCCGGAGACCAGTTGCAATGGGGAGTATTCGTGATCAGCAGTTGGTCTCAATCTAATCAGTGCAGCGGCATGCAAAATAGCATGACCCCATGCAGAAGATGGTAGTTTACATCTCATTAAGAGTGGTCTAGCGATTATTTGTAATCGTTTGATCAGAGATTCAGCTAAACCGTTTTGTGTGTGAACATGAGATACTGAATGTTCAACATTGATCCCGATTGACATACAATAGTCATTAAAAGCTTGAGATGTGAACTCTCCCGCATTATCCATCCGGATGTTTCTAATTTCATTATCGGGGAAATTGGCTCTTAATTGTATGATTTGAGCTAAAAGTCGGGTAAATGCTACATTTCGAGTAACCTGGAGGATGCGTCTATTAAGACCAAGAAATAGCGAAATGGTCCGCACGAAGGATGGATAGGCCCACAAATATCCCCTTGGATTATTTCCAAAAATGAGGGGGTTTCATGTATCAATTTAGTTTGTGAGGGTCGAGTTATAAGTTTGCCCAAAGAGCATGCTGCACATAATAAGTCTTGTGGTAGCAAAACTTTTAAGTTTTTGAGAGGGTGCCCGGTTGCACTTTTGATTATTCGTCTCATCATTATGCTACCAGGGTGACCTAGACGGTCATGCCATATATTGAATGTATCTTTATCTAACAGTTTTTGGTTACTCACCATGTATAATTCGATAGGATTGATATTAGTACAATATAACCCAGAGGATAAGGCTTCTAATTGTTCAACAATTGTTTCTTTGCCATTTTTGTTTGAAGTAATTTGAAGATATTCAATATTATTTTCAGATATTGTTTTTAGGTGGTAACCGTTTTTTCGAATATCTTTAAAGCTGGGTAAATTTCTTCTGGATTTACTAGAATATAATGCACTATCAATAGTTAATTGGGTACCCGAAGATAATGTTATGCGTGCTCTACCGGAGCCTTCGATAAGGTTACTGACACCAGATATAGTACTAATCGGTGTCTCTGCCGGAGACAACTCGGAGAAAAAATTTCATATCTTTGAGAATAGTGTTAGTACTACCGCTATCTACCAGACATTCATCACCAATAATAGCTCTGCTGGAGCTGGTATACATATTTCTTCTGGAAATAATAAAACACATTAAATATAAGAAATTGAATGTTTGAGTATCATAAAAACATCATACAACTTTGAATCATAATATATTAGTTTCAACAAAAATACCGTAGACAAATGAAAACAAAATTAAAACAAGGAAAAGAAAAAAAAACATAGTCTAGAAAGACATTAGATAAGTGGTCGCATTTACTAATTTTGTAGATGGAGCTGTTATTTTGCCCCGCGGCTAACAAACATGGTATTAGATTAGTATATTTGGTAAATTTACGTTCTCAGTAATACTGCGTCAGGAGCATGTTGGATGAATGGAACGTTGAGAAAATTTTCTCTAACATGTCTTCATCGGTGATTTGTTCACCGCATAATTTAACCTTAGAGGTGATACGAAAAGGACAGGATTGTACACACTAACAATTTTATGATCTTGTAGCCTTAAATGAACCAATTCATAGTGAGTTTTAGAGAGTAAGACCAACTTCAGGTGGTCAAATCGTTCTTGAATGTTTTTCCATAACTCGAGAGGTCCTCGACAGTAAGGTATTCCCTCTTCAGGTCTTCATCAAGATGATGATGAAGGAATGCCATAGCTTTAGCTTTTTTTTATATATAATGGATACTATAGGAGAACTTCGGGTTCTTTATAATTAGAACTTCGGGTTCTATTCAAGAAGACAATTTTCATATGTAGTGATGAGTTTGTATTTTTTTTCATTAAAAATAAGATCACACCAAATTGGTTGATATTATATAATAATTCTTTTTAACATGTTTTCTCGTTGGGTTTCTTTGTATCGGAATTGGTGCATTTTCAAAGAACTCTTCCAAAATGATTTTTCATTTTCAGAATTTAAAGGGTGTATGATTTATTATTTATGGTGTATAATCAATTACTGTTATATAAAGATCTACCACCCAAAATATTAGCCCAAAACGAAATATCCACATAATATTCTGCCTACATATCTATATTTTAAACTTTAAATTTTATTAAATATTAACGTATATAATAAACTCATTAATTAAAAGCTTTACAACATAGTAATATATATATATTTTTTAACGGCAAATTTGGATCACTGACGGACCACTGGAGTATCATCGTGCCACCAGCAGAATCACCCGATCATATCAATTGCCACCAGCAGAACCACCCGATCATATCCATCTCCACTAGGCAATAATGCCTATACACCAATTCAGGAGGAAACCCAATAAATCTGGGAAAACCCCCTTTGTGAGAATCGAACCCATAACCTAATGGTCATAAGTTTTATTCCACCCCCAAGATACCACTAGGCTATAATGCCATGGGTACAAGATAGTAATATTATATGCAAATATTATATGCTGTATGTATCATATATACAGATGTGTTCCATATCATGGTGAACATAGTAAATGAAAAAAAAATCATCAGATTCACATCCCAATCTGATAAGATGTAACACCTTGCGTAAACCTTGCGAGTAAAAAGACCACCGGAGTTCCGGCGACTCCGTCATCGGACCACAACTTCATGTCGCGATGAACCGTGATTTTATTGAATCTGCTGGAAGAACCCACCGGATCTCCAAAGAACCGTCATCTCCGGCGACGGTTAAGCAGCCGGAGATCGGCGTCGTCGCTGCCGGTTAATGTGCCGAACTGACATCATTGATGATGATGAGGAGGAGGATGATTGTAGCGTCGGTTAACCGGTGAGTTGAATCGCCGGGGGAAGATTTTCGGGTAAGAGATTGTTATGCGTGACGGTAGGAACCGTGGCCGATGATAATCGTTAGGGCCGTCTCTGAAAATGTTAAAACAATTTTGGGCCCTGGGCGAGATAAAATAATTGGGCCCTAACATTGAAAGTTTCAATTGAATACAATATTAGCTTTTTACACGTGCATTGACTATCGCGAAGTAAACATAGGGTCTGTCTCAGCCGTGACTATGGAATCTGATTTCCTAGCGACTATGTTCCCCTTTTTTCCTGCAGTCTTTCCAGCTATGGATCCTACAACGGCGACGCCATACCCGACGAATAAATTATAGACCGCTGTTAACCCGACTCGTTTCCGAACTAAATTCATGTTGGAACGTAAAGTAATCCAAATTCATACCATTGAATGAAAATATATTAAACTAGTTTAAGAACCTGCAAATTTCGCGGGTTGATAAAAGAAAATTTCTTCATTAATACCGCCGACATTAAATATTATTATTTTATACACGTTAAAACACAAACGAATATATTAGATTACAACGAAAAATTGAAATACATGAATATGCAACAATCACGATTCGTTGAAAATCTCTATATAAATCACATTAGTTGTTTTATCTGTAGGTTTTCCGTTGTCAATTATTAGTATTTTGACTCCATCTCATGTTTTTGCCCTTGATAAAGCAACATATAATTCAACATACAATTGTCATAATTTGAAAAGCTTTATAACCTTGATACATTAGTTTACTTGTCTATGTTTACAAAAAGATAATAAAAAGTACATAGGCTACCACTATATTTCTTCAAGTGAATTTCTTATAATTTTAAACTATGAACGTTTGTAAGTGTACTAAGTATCACAGGGTCGGTATACTATACCTTACTTGCATTTAGTAATCTCCGTTCGGGTTATAGCATAATACAAAGTTGAGCGGCAACTGATTTTCACAGCCATCATGGATCAATGATACTTGTCCGTCTTCCTGAACATAGCAAAACAAACACACACCGCCAAGGCCTTAACTTTATGTTATGCTAAGAACAAACACAATAAGAAAAAACTTTGTGTAGAAATTATACATAGTTAAGTGGTAAAGTATTAGTTCTCACTAAAACACATTCTGAATAACACGTATTCAACCTAAACAGGCGCGTTATCTCAATTCTGAAATGGGTCAAAATTAAAAGTTTTAGCTAAAAAAACAATGGGTCAACTACTGAATAGATAACATCATAAATAACATATTACTTAAACATGTACTTTATCTCAATTCTCAAATGGGTAAAACTAAAATTTTAAGCTAAAAAGATATCGGGTCAAACATGTCAAAGGTTTCCCAAACAGTACCGAACCGGTACCGAAAATCCTAAGAAATGGGTACCGTTACCGGTAGCGAAAATATCCAGTACAGTACCAGTATTTAAAGGTAAAAACCGGTACCGAAAATGCAAAATGTCGGTACCGAAAATCGCCGGGTTGTGATATTCAGTACCCGGTTCCGAACCGGTACCATTTGCTCATTCCTTGATTCGTTGTTCAATTTGATTATTTTTTGGTTGGTTGTCTCACCGGTACAAAGCGTATATAATTGTAGTTGTTGCAATTCAACATAATCCTACAGATTTCAAACATATCATTCTTAATCTATATGTAGACCATAATTGACAGTAAAAACTTAATGAACACATACCAACAGGTTCTGTGGTGTTGGAGTAAGGAATGAAACTTTTGCACCATTAGACCCTTTAATTGCAACAATTAAACCATCATAATGAATAAGAATTAAAGGATCCAGTTTTGAGATCATTCAATCATGTGCCTTTGCCCATTCTTTGACCTGTACATAATCGATCAAAATTAGCATATAGATAGTTCTTTGCATCACTTATAGCTAGTAAAAAATAAAAATAAAAACCCTGCCACGAAAACAAACATCAATCTAATTCATCCAAAGCAACAATTTTGACTACATTTGACAAAAAATGTGAATACTACCTTAACAATGATTTTTAACCTTTATGTCACACCCCGATTTCCACGTATCTCTCCGGTGGGCCCGGTGGGGGATTACCGTGACGTGGTTGGCAACATAATAGTCAAACAACACAATTATATGAATGCACAGCGGAAGCAAAAGGTAAAATATATTACAATCCGAATATAAGTAATATGCAGTATTACAACGGAGAGTAAAAAGATCCACAGGCGGATCGATAATAAAACAGAAACAATAGTTCAACAGACTTTGACATCTAGAGCTTGCGAGACTTGAGTAATGATGTCTGGAGTAGCCAGCCTATTACGTCTAGCACCTGCACTTAACCTTTTTGGAAAATACGTCAGTTTACACTGGTAAATACAACTCAACTGACTCGTTTTGAAAAGAGTTTGTAAATTAATTTGAATGCACTTCGGCAAAAATATCTTTATAACTTGGGACAATTATTTGTATATAATCTTGTATACAGATTTACTTATTTGCCGTCCACTAGTACCGGTTAGAAGAGCCGGTTTAAGTTATCTGACACACCACCGGTATAATGCCCACAAGGTAGATTCCTTTAGTGGATTACCAGTTTTTACATAATGCATCTGTCAGGTGTACGCCTACACCCCGTGCTTAGGTCGTGGCCATTTTGTAAAATGATGCCAAGGATATCCGGGACATGGTCATTTAACCCCAAGGGCCATACATCAAATAATACAGAACAAAGCAGGTTATGTAAATACATTAATCACAATCCGATTTAAATGACTACATACCCGACCAAGCGGTACTTTTATAGTACCGTATCCCAAGCCCGTATAGGGAAATAAGTTAAGAGTATTTACCTGAGCAAAGTATCAATCAAATACAGCAAATGCAAGTACTTTACTGGGCTCCTAATCTGGAACGAAGGTTTATAATAACCTATTAAATCCTAACGGGTCTTTAATTTAGTCTTAGCTTAGACCGGTCAGTTTCAAAGGATAACTATGGTTTAATCGCGTGAAAGGCGAAAACCGGGAATGGAATGTGATTTGGACCCAACAAGTTTGAAGACGTGTTTTATATGGGTAATATAACCACACTCTGGATTTTGAGGTCAAAACAATAAGGTTTGACCCGTGTCGGCTAGTTTATGTAAACTAGTTACATAAGCCGAACCGTGCGCGCAAAAGGCGTAACGGTTAACCGTAAGAGTCCTACACAAGATTCCTAAGTCAATATGCCTTAAAGAGATTGTGGTATCCGTAGGATACCTTCCATAATTGTCACACCCCCAAATTCCACCTGCGGAGTATCATCCGCTTGAGGGCGTGACTGACCAGGATCCAGCCACCAATTATACTAAGCATTGGTTAATAGTAAAGTAATTGCTATCTAAAGTAGTTAGCAACATCGTAGTTCGAGTTCGATAGTAAGTTTAAACAAAATAGCGGAAGCATAAACCAAATAGTTTTAAAAGATAGTTCATGGTTCAAGATAAGTAAAACCCAACACACGGGTTTTGACGAACACTACACATCCCCAAGCAGCAGCTCCTCAGTCATTGGTTACCTGCAAAGCATGCAGTAAGGTGTCAACTGTGACAACTCGAATTTCCAAGATTCGATTTCGCATTTATTGCACGTTCTTGTATTATTTAGTTGATTGATTTCACAGTTAGTTGTTATGAAATTGTATATGTTTTGATACAATGAAGTGTGTTGTGTGACTTTGCATGGTTGTTTGTTAATTGTGATAGACTTGTCAATTATGTGAACTTGGTGGTGAAACTGTGAAATTGATTGAGATGGTGTACCTTTGCAAAATAGAATAATTGAGGGTGTGAAGAGTTATTAGTGAAAACTTAATTATACTTAACCCTAATCCCCTTTTCACTAATCATTCTCTCAAAATCAAAACACGTACTTGTAACTCTCTAACCCCTAGCAAGCAATCATCACCATCATCATTGACAAGCTAATCATCACTTTTGACTTCGCATTTCTCTAGGATCATCACAAGGTAAATGATTATTGTTTGTTGATTTCTTGATTCTATCAAATGATTATTGCTTATTGATGTCTTGGTTATGTGTTCATGGAAAACCCTAGTTTCTCATGTGATATTCTGTGATTTGATCTTGAATAGTTGAGATTATGACATGATTGGATGCATGCTGGATAGATTGTCATTGTGATGATTGTTGTTGTTTAGAATCTGTCGAATAATTCGTGATTTCTGCCGTTGATATGATTGGATATAGGGTTTTTGCTTGAACAATGGAACGTAACTGTTGAATAATATACGTAACTGCTTTAATCGCAAAGGTTGTAGACTTGAAATGTTTGTCTGAGTTTTTATTGGTGCTTGTACTCCGAGTTTAATACTTGAATATGGTCCGAGCTTTAACAAGATATTAGGGTCCGAGTTTCACAACCAGTATGTTGCCTGAGTTTCTGAATGAATATCAAGTGGTCCGATGTTAAACATATATAATAACATGCCCGACCTTAAAAGGGCTTTAGGGTCCGAGTTTAATGGACATGTTTAGGTCCGAATATAATGCTCACATATAGACCGAGTTTAATGTTGGAGGTGTAGACCGAGTTTAATGATTAGATGTGGACCGAGTTTAATGTTAGAGTGGTGGACCGAGTTTATAAACTCTCCTCTTGTCCGAGTTTAATGAAGGAAACCCTCCCCGAGTTTAACTTTATGTCCGAGTTTAATCCCTTAGTGATGTGGTCCGAGTTTAAAAAGAGGAGGCATGTCCGAGTTTAAGGAGCCTCCCCTTGTCCGACTTTCATGTAGATGTGAACCAATATTTCATGTCCGAGTTTCTTAACCCTCCTTTGGTCCGAGTTTCACCTTACTTGTAATAAGAGGTTATAAACTGATACATGGTTTGACTTTCTTATAATGCTGAATGTGATCCAAAGTTTATAAATGGTATATGTGATCCGACCTTCTTATGATGTAGTATGTGTTCCGAATATTGAGTGTTATATTGTTCCGACCTTATGCTTGAATGTAAATATAATCCAACATTTGATAATGAGCCCATGATCCGGGCTTGATGATGCTATATGTACGAATAGGTGAATAAGTGTCTGAGCTATGACAAACACATGTGATAAACCTCACTGTATGTCCCTGATTATAATCGCATACTATTGTTTGTTACTGTATGTAACTGTATGATATTGAATGTTACCGGATGATACCGTATACGTGAACAAACTATCTCATGCTATTCAGTACACAATTATCACACGAATCACATTTATTGGAATACCAAGGACTTGCAAACCCTAATTGAATGGAAAGCTTGAGTTGCATGAATGTGATTAGCTGTTTATGTGATACATGATGTTAACTGTCTAACGTTTTGTGACATAGATCATCTGTGTAACATTGCGAACATGAACTGATTTGTTATACGTGCATACAATAGGACTTGATTAATTACTTGTGAGTGCATAACCTAGCATACCGAGCAAACCAAGGTGAGTTCACACTCCTACTAAGGCATGGGATTCCCGGGTCGTGGGAATGGGATAAAGGTTACCATTGACTAAGAACGTATATATGCTTATCCTAGACTATCACCTACCATGGTCCTCGGATGTCAGGACGGTTCCGTAGGTTAGGATAACACCTACGTGGTCATATGCCAATTACTGCCTCGGATGTCAGGCACGCACGTAAAACCTACGTGTACGCATTACTTATTTCTATCCTCGGTTGTGAAGGATACGTGCGTAAAACCTACGCACACCCCATACGCGCTACTGTTCTCGGACGAAGAACAGGGATGATACGAGTAGTTGATACGAATAGTCTAGTGGTCACATAACATGGGAAGCCCCCACCTGTATAACTTACTATTGGCCCAGTAGAGCCACCCGTTACTTACTGTTACGCACTTACTTACTGTGAACTCGCTCAACTAGTTTGTTGATCATTCTGTTACATGCCTTGCAGATCGTTAGGTACTTGGAGCTTGCACTGGAGAAGCGGGTCGTTGTGGACAAGGATCGTGGTTTCTACGTTGAACTATTATGACATTTAAAACTATTAACTATTGTTGGATTATTTACTATGCTTCCGCTACATTTTGAAACTATGGTTATGTTTTGAACACCTATCGTATTGGATGGATGGTTTACATTTATTTTACTTAATATTAATTACATGTTCAATATGATTGGTGGCTTGATCCTGGTCAGTCACGCTCCCAAGCGGTGATACTCCGCAGGTGGATTTTGGGGGTGGGACAGATTGGTATCAGAGCCATTGGTTATAGAGAACTTGGTTTTAATATGGGGAAAACGTTTTTATTAAAACCAGACTATAACCAGAACAGTGCTCTCAACGATCCACAACGACGCTTCGCTCCACGTGCAAGACTCAACTTCCTAGGTAATAAGGTTTATGTTTATTGCCTACATGCTAGAATTTGCATAGAACTTTGCTCGTAGTATGCTTACATTACTTTGCTCACAACTTGTTATTGCATGAGAATACTTATGTGCTTACACTCTTCTGTCATCGCACTATTCGCGAACCTTTCTCACTTATGTTGCCTTTGATGTGAAGATCAATGGCCGCACGAATTAACATGACTCAAGCCCAGCTAGAGGCTCTCATTGCTGCGGCAGTTGCAGCCGCTCAAGCAGGTAGTATACCCTGCAGTATAGACACTAGGATCTTTAGATCCTACAATAATTCTCGTATTTAACTTTGTCCTATTCGTACACAATAGGTCAACATGCGCAGCAGTCTGTCTGCACTTTCAAGAATTTCATGGATTGTCGTCCTAACACGTTCAGTGGCACGGAGGGAGCAGTTGGACTCCTCCATTGGTTTGAAAAGCTAGAGTCAGTATTCGAAATGTGCGAGTGCCCTGAGGCTCGCAAGGTCAAGTACGCCACTGGCACTTTGGAAGGAATCGCGTTGACTTGGTGGAACGCGCAAGTACAGATCTTAGGGTTGGCAGTTGCTAACGCCACACCCTGGAATGATTTCAAAGAACTGATCAAGAGGGAATACTGCACTAGAGAAGACATTCACAAGTTGGAGGACGAGCTGTATAACTTGAAAATGGTGGGTTCAGAGATCGAAGCTTACACCAAGAGATCAAATGAGTTGGCTGTGTTATGTTCAACTATGGTGGACCCTCCATACAAGCGAATTGAGTTGTATCTCAAAGGTTTGGCACCAGAAATACAGAGCCACGTTACCTCGGCTAACCTCGACAACATCCAGGAAATCCAGCGTCTCGCTCATCGCATCACCGATCAGGCAGTGGATCAGAATAAACTGCCTAAGCGTATCAGTGCTACTGCTACCGCTACTGCTTCTACTACACTTGCTACTCCCAGTGAAAGTAAGAGAAAATGGGATGGGGATTCTAGCAAGGGATCAGCTTCAGTGCAGTCGCAAGCTCAACAGCGAAAGACAGACAGTTACCAGAGTCCAAGTCAGCACTCCTCAGGCAGCCACAGACAGGGAGGGTATCGAGGAAATCTCCCAAAGTGTAACACCTGCAACAAGCATCACAGTGGCCAGTGTAATAAGGGCCGTTGTCAAAGATGCCTCAAGATGGGTCACGAGGCCAAAGACTGTAGAAGCCCTCGTCCTGCGAATCAGGATCAGCAGCAGCCACCGGCACAGCAGAATCAGCAACAGGGCAACAAGGGGTGCTATAATTGTGGTGATGAAGGTCACATCAAGAGACACTGCCCTCAGCTAAACAGGAACCAGAACAACAACAACAACAATCAGGGCAACGGGAACAATAACAACAACAACGGGGGAAACAACAACATCAATGGCAACGAGGCAAGAGGTCGAGTTTTCGTGTTAGGAGGAGGAGACGCAATGAACGCTAATTGAACTTATAACTTGTCTTGGGTTTTCATTATTATGTTTACGCTACTCAAACAAAGTTTGGTTTGAACATTAATCATGTTGGGTTTTATGAATTATTTTACCTGTATATTTTATGTTTGGTATGATGGATGGTTTGATATTATTGAGCGCACCTGCCGTATTTATGGACCTTACAAACAGGGTGTGCAAACCCTACCTGGACAAATTTGTCATTGTCTTCATCGACGGCATTCAGATCTACTCCAAGGGTCAGGAGGAGCGCGAGCAGCACTTACGTCTTATCTTGGAACTCCTTCGAAAGGAGCAATTGTACGCAAAGTTTTCTAAATGCGACTTCTGGCTACGTGAAGTCCACTCCTTAGACCATGTAGTGAACAGGGATGCGATCCATGTCGACCCATCCAAGGTGGATTCGATCAGAAACTGGCCAGCACCGCGTACACCGACAGAAATACGCCAATTCTTGGGTTTGGCGGGTTACTACAGACGATTCATCAAAGACTTCTCCAAGATCGCGCAGCCGCTTACTATGCTAACACAGAAAGGTGTCGTTTACAGATGGGGTAATACGCAGGAGACCGCTTTTCAGTACTTAAAGGATAGGCTTTGCAGCGCACCTATTCTTTCACTGCCCGAGGGCACGGATGACTACGTGGTTTATTGTGACGCATCGATACAGGGGCTTGGTTGTGTATTGATGCAGCGGGATAAAGTTATTGCCTACGCTTCGCGGCAACTCAAGGTGCATGAACGAAACTACACGACGCACGATTTAGAGCTGGGAGCTGTTGTTTTCGCGCTTAAGATATGGCGACACTACCTGTACGGTACCAGGTGCACGATTTACACCGATCACAGGAGTCTCGAGCATATCCTTAAGCAGAAGGATTTGAACATGCGTCAACGACGATGGGTCGAGTTACTTAACGACTACGAATGCGCCATCAAGTACCATCCAGGCAAAGCCAATGTTGTGGCTGATGCCCTCAGTCGAAAGGACACTTTACCTCGGCGCGTGCGAGCGCTACAGCTTACAATTCAGTCTAGCCTTCCTGCAAAGATACGAGCTGCTCAGACAGAAGCACTGAAGCCCGAAAACGTCAAGGCTGAAGCCTTACGCGGCTCACGACAACAAATGGAACAGAAGGCAGACGGCGCCTACTATGTAACGGGGCGTGTTTGGGTCCCACTTTATGGCGGTCTACGCGAACTTGTAATGGACGAAGCGCACAAGTCTCGCTACTCGGTACATCCAGGTGCGGATAAAATGTACCACGATATCAAAACAACATACTGGTGGCCAAGTATGAAAGCCCACATCGCCACCTATGTTGGCAAGTGCTTGACCTGTGCGAGAGTCAAGGTTGAATATCAGAAACCAGCAGGCCTACTTCAACAGCCCAAGATACCTCAATGGAAATGGGAAGAAATTTCCATGGATTTCGTTACAGGCCTACCTAGATCTCAGCGTGGGAACGATACAATATGGGTAATCGTTGACCGACTCACAAAGTCTGCTCACTTCTTGGCTATCAAAGAAACGGATAAGTTTTCTACCTTAGCAGACATTTATTTGAAAGAAGTTGTTTCAAGGCACGGGGTGCCCATCTCTATCATTTCAGATCGCGATGCACGATTTACGTCAGAGCTATGGCAAGCGATGCACAAATCCTTTGGCTCACGATTAGACATGAGCACGGCATATCACCCTCAGACGGATGGGCAGTCTGAGCGAACGATTCAAACACTTGAAGACATGCTTCGGGCATGTGTTATCGATTTCGGCAACGGCTGGGAAAAGCATCTTCCTTTGGTGGAGTTTTCATACAATAACAGTTACCATACTAGCATTCAAGCCGCTCCATTCGAGGCATTGTACGGACGTAAATGCCGGTCACCTCTCTGTTGGGCAGAGGTGGGGGATAGTCAAATTACGGGTCCAGAGATTGTAGTGGACGCCACAGAAAAGATAGCACAGATACGACAACGCATGGCGGCAGCACGCGACCGTCAGAAAGCCTACGCGGACAAGCGTAGAAAGCCTTTGGAATTTCAGGTCGGGGACCGGGTATTATTGAAAGTCTCACCCTGGAAGGGTGTGGTACGTTTTGGCAAAAGGGGCAAACTGAATCCGCGGTACGTCGGACCATTCGAAATCTTAGAAAAGATTGGCAAAGTAGCCTACAAGTTGAACTTACCAGCTGAACTCGGAGCAGTTCACAATGTCTTTCATGTGTCGAACTTAAAGAAGTGCTTATCAGATGAAACCCTCATCATTCCTTTTAAGGAACTCACTATCGACGAGCGGTTGCAGTTCGTCGAGGAACCAATTGAAATCACGGACCGGGATGTTAAGGTCCTCAAACACAAGAGAATCCCTCTTGTTCGAGTTCGTTGGAACTCCCAACGTGGCCCAGAGTACACCTGGGAACGCGAAGACCAAATGAAAGAAAAGCACCCCCAGTTATTCGAAACCAATGCAACCACTACTGAGGCTGAAGCTACTACTACTGAATTTCGGGACGAAATTCCAAATCAACGGGGGGATGATGTGACACCCCGGGAAAACCAGGGAACGATATAACTTACCTAGCTTCCTCAGTGAGTGCGTACCAAATTTCGGGACGAAATTTCTTTCAAGTTGGGGATAATGTGACAACTCGAATTTCCAAGATTCGATTTCGCATTTATTGCACGTTCTTGTATTATTTAGTTGATTGATTTCACAGTTAGTTGTTATGAAATTGTATATGTTTTGATACAATGAAGTGTGTTGTGTGACTTTGCATGGTTGTTTGTTAATTGTGATAGACTTGTCAATTATGTGAACTTGGTGGTGAAACTGTGAAATTGATTGAGATGGTGTACCTTTGCAAAATAGAATAATTGAGGGTGTGAAGAGTTATTAGTGAAAACTTAATTATACTTAACCCTAATCCCCTTTTCACTAATCATTCTCTCAAAATCAAAACACGTACTTGTAACTCTCTAACCCCTAGCAAGCAATCATCACCATCATCATTGACAAGCTAATCATCACTTTTGACTTCGCATTTCTCTAGGATCATCACAAGGTAAATGATTATTGTTTGTTGATTTCTTGATTCTATCAAATGATTATTGCTTATTGATGTCTTGGTTATGTGTTCATGGAAAACCCTAGTTTCTCATGTGATATTCTGTGATTTGATCTTGAATAGTTGAGATTATGACATGATTGGATGCATGCTGGATAGATTGTCATTGTGATGATTGTTGTTGTTTAGAATCTGTCGAATAATTCATGATTTCTGCCGTTGATATGATTGGATATAGGGTTTTTGCTTGAACAATGGAACGTAACTGTTGAATAATATACGTAACTGCTTTAATCGCAAAGGTTGTAGACTTGAAATGTTTGTCTGAGTTTTTATTGGTGCTTGTACTCCGAGTTTAATACTTGAATATGGTCCGAGCTTTAACAAGATATTAGGGTCCGAGTTTCACAACCAGTATGTTGCCTGAGTTTCTGAATGAATATCAAGTGGTCCGATGTTAAACATATATAATAACATGCCCGACCTTAAAAGGGCTTTAGGGTCCGAGTTTAATGGACATGTTTAGGTCCGAATATAATGCTCACATATAGACCGAGTTTAATGTTGGAGGTGTAGACCGAGTTTAATGATTAGATGTGGACCGAGTTTAATGTTAGAGTGGTGGACCGAGTTTATAAACTCTCCTCTTGTCCGAGTTTAATGAAGGAAACCCTCCCCGAGTTTAACTTTATGTCCGAGTTTAATCCCTTAGTGATGTGGTCCGAGTTTAAAAAGAGGAGGCATGTCCGAGTTTAAGGAGCCTCCCCTTGTCCGACTTTCATGTAGATGTGAACCAATATTTCATGTCCGAGTTTCTTAACCCTCCTTTGGTCCGAGTTTCACCTTACTTGTAATAAGAGGTTATAAACTGATACATGGTTTGACTTTCTTATAATGCTGAATGTGATCCAAAGTTTATAAATGGTATATGTGATCCGACCTTCTTATGATGTAGTATGTGTTCCGAATATTGAGTGTTATATTGTTCCGACCTTATGCTTGAATGTAAATATAATCCAACATTTGATAATGAGCCCATGATCCGGGCTTGATGATGCTATATGTACGAATAGGTGAATAAGTGTCTGAGCTATGACAAACACATGTGATAAACCTCACTGTATGTCCCTGATTATAATCGCATACTATTGTTTGTTACTGTATGTAACTGTATGATATTGAATGTTACCGGATGATACCGTATACGTGAACAAACTATCTCATGCTATTCAGTACACAATTATCACACGAATCACATTTATTGGAATACCAAGGACTTGCAAACCCTAATTGAATGGAAAGCTTGAGTTGCATGAATGTGATTAGCTGTTTATGTGATACATGATGTTAACTGTCTAACGTTTTGTGACATAGATCATCTGTGTAACATTGCGAACATGAACTGATTTGTTATACGTGCATACAATAGGACTTGATTAATTACTTGTGAGTGCATAACCTAGCATACCGAGCAAACCAAGGTGAGTTCACACTCCTACTAAGGCATGGGATTCCCGGGTCGTGGGAATGGGATAAAGGTTACCATTGACTAAGAACGTATATATGCTTATCCTAGACTATCACCTACCATGGTCCTCGGATGTCAGGACGGTTCCGTAGGTTAGGATAACACCTACGTGGTCATATGCCAATTACTGCCTCGGATGTCAGGCACGCACGTAAAACCTACGTGTACGCATTACTTATTTCTATCCTCGGTTGTGAAGGATACGTGCGTAAAACCTACGCACACCCCATACGCGCTACTGTTCTCGGACGAAGAACAGGGATGATACGAGTAGTTGATACGAATAGTCTAGTGGTCACATAACATGGGAAGCCCCCACCTGTATAACTTACTATTGGCCCAGTAGAGCCACCCGTTACTTACTGTTACGCACTTACTTACTGTGAACTCGCTCAACTAGTTTGTTGATCATTCTGTTACATGCCTTGCAGATCGTTAGGTACTTGGAGCTTGCACTGGAGAAGCGGGTCGTTGTGGACAAGGATCGTGGTTTCTACGTTGAACTATTATGACATTTAAAACTATTAACTATTGTTGGATTATTTACTATGCTTCCGCTACATTTTGAAACTATGGTTATGTTTTGAACACCTATCGTATTGGATGGATGGTTTACATTTATTTTACTTAATATTAATTACATGTTCAATATGATTGGTGGCTTGATCCTGGTCAGTCACGCTCCCAAGCGGTGATACTCCGCAGGTGGATTTTGGGGGTGGGACAGATTGGTATCAGAGCCATTGGTTATAGAGAACTTGGTTTTAATATGGGGAAAACGTTTTTATTAAAACCAGACTATAACCAGAACAGTGCTCTCAACGATCCACAACGACGCTTCGCTCCACGTGCAAGACTCAACTTCCTAGGTAATAAGGTTTATGTTTATTGCCTACATGCTAGAATTTGCATAGAACTTTGCTCGTAGTATGCTTACATTACTTTGCTCACAACTTGTTATTGCATGAGAATACTTATGTGCTTACACTCTTCTGTCATCGCACTATTCGCGAACCTTTCTCACTTATGTTGCCTTTGATGTGAAGATCAATGGCCGCACGAATTAACATGACTCAAGCCCAGCTAGAGGCTCTCATTGCTGCGGCAGTTGCAGCCGCTCAAGCAGGTAGTATACCCTGCAGTATAGACACTAGGATCTTTAGATCCTACAATAATTCTCGTATTTAACTTTGTCCTATTCGTACACAATAGGTCAACATGCGCAGCAGTCTGTCTGCACTTTCAAGAATTTCATGGATTGTCGTCCTAACACGTTCAGTGGCACGGAGGGAGCAGTTGGACTCCTCCATTGGTTTGAAAAGCTAGAGTCAGTATTCGAAATGTGCGAGTGCCCTGAGGCTCGCAAGGTCAAGTACGCCACTGGCACTTTGGAAGGAATCGCGTTGACTTGGTGGAACGCGCAAGTACAGATCTTAGGGTTGGCAGTTGCTAACGCCACACCCTGGAATGATTTCAAAGAACTGATCAAGAGGGAATACTGCACTAGAGAAGACATTCACAAGTTGGAGGACGAGCTGTATAACTTGAAAATGGTGGGTTCAGAGATCGAAGCTTACACCAAGAGATCAAATGAGTTGGCTGTGTTATGTTCAACTATGGTGGACCCTCCATACAAGCGAATTGAGTTGTATCTCAAAGGTTTGGCACCAGAAATACAGAGCCACGTTACCTCGGCTAACCTCGACAACATCCAGGAAATCCAGCGTCTCGCTCATCGCATCACCGATCAGGCAGTGGATCAGAATAAACTGCCTAAGCGTATCAGTGCTACTGCTACCGCTACTGCTTCTACTACACTTGCTACTCCCAGTGAAAGTAAGAGAAAATGGGATGGGGATTCTAGCAAGGGATCAGCTTCAGTGCAGTCGCAAGCTCAACAGCGAAAGACAGACAGTTACCAGAGTCCAAGTCAGCACTCCTCAGGCAGCCACAGACAGGGAGGGTATCGAGGAAATCTCCCAAAGTGTAACACCTGCAACAAGCATCACAGTGGCCAGTGTAATAAGGGCCGTTGTCAAAGATGCCTCAAGATGGGTCACGAGGCCAAAGACTGTAGAAGCCCTCGTCCTGCGAATCAGGATCAGCAGCAGCCACCGGCACAGCAGAATCAGCAACAGGGCAACAAGGGGTGCTATAATTGTGGTGCTGAAGGTCACATCAAGAGACACTGCCCTCAGCTAAACAGGAACCAGAACAACAACAACAACAATCAGGGCAATGGGAACAATAACAACAACAACGGGGGAAACAACAACATCAATGGCAACGAGGCAAGAGGTCGAGTTTTCGTGTTAGGAGGAGGAGACGCAATGAACGCTAATTGAACTTATAACTTGTCTTGGGTTTTCATTATTATGTTTACGCTACTCAAACAAAGTTTGGTTTGAACATTAATCATGTTGGGTTTTATGAATTATTTTACCTGTATATTTTATGTTTGGTATGATGGATGGTTTGATATTATTGAGCGCACCTGCCGTATTTATGGACCTTACAAACAGGGTGTGCAAACCCTACCTGGACAAATTTGTCATTGTCTTCATCGACGGCATTCAGATCTACTCCAAGGGTCAGGAGGAGCGCGAGCAGCACTTACGTCTTATCTTGGAACTCCTTCGAAAGGAGCAATTGTACGCAAAGTTTTCTAAATGCGACTTCTGGCTACGTGAAGTCCACTCCTTAGACCATGTAGTGAACAGGGATGCGATCCATGTCGACCCATCCAAGGTGGATTCGATCAGAAACTGGCCAGCACCGCGTACACCGACAGAAATACGCCAATTCTTGGGTTTGGCGGGTTACTACAGACGATTCATCAAAGACTTCTCCAAGATCGCGCAGCCGCTTACTATGCTAACACAGAAAGGTGTCGTTTACAGATGGGGTAATACGCAGGAGACCGCTTTTCAGTACTTAAAGGATAGGCTTTGCAGCGCACCTATTCTTTCACTGCCCGAGGGCACGGATGACTACGTGGTTTATTGTGACGCATCGATACAGGGGCTTGGTTGTGTATTGATGCAGCGGGATAAAGTTATTGCCTACGCTTCGCGGCAACTCAAGGTGCATGAACGAAACTACACGACGCACGATTTAGAGCTGGGAGCTGTTGTTTTCGCGCTTAAGATATGGCGACACTACCTGTACGGTACCAGGTGCACGATTTACACCGATCACAGGAGTCTCGAGCATATCCTTAAGCAGAAGGATTTGAACATGCGTCAACGACGATGGGTCGAGTTACTTAACGACTACGAATGCGCCATCAAGTACCATCCAGGCAAAGCCAATGTTGTGGCTGATGCCCTCAGTCGAAAGGACACTTTACCTCGGCGCGTGCGAGCGCTACAGCTTACAATTCAGTCTAGCCTTCCTGCAAAGATACGAGCTGCTCAGACAGAAGCACTGAAGCCCGAAAACGTCAAGGCTGAAGCCTTACGCGGCTCACGACAACAAATGGAACAGAAGGCAGACGGCGCCTACTATGTAACGGGGCGTGTTTGGGTCCCACTTTATGGCGGTCTACGCGAACTTGTAATGGACGAAGCGCACAAGTCTCGCTACTCGGTACATCCAGGTGCGGATAAAATGTACCACGATATCAAAACAACATACTGGTGGCCAAGTATGAAAGCCCACATCGCCACCTATGTTGGCAAGTGCTTGACCTGTGCGAGAGTCAAGGTTGAATATCAGAAACCAGCAGGCCTACTTCAACAGCCCAAGATACCTCAATGGAAATGGGAAGAAATTTCCATGGATTTCGTTACAGGCCTACCTAGATCTCAGCGTGGGAACGATACAATATGGGTAATCGTTGACCGACTCACAAAGTCTGCTCACTTCTTGGCTATCAAAGAAACGGATAAGTTTTCTACCTTAGCAGACATTTATTTGAAAGAAGTTGTTTCAAGGCACGGGGTGCCCATCTCTATCATTTCAGATCGCGATGCACGATTTACGTCAGAGCTATGGCAAGCGATGCACAAATCCTTTGGCTCACGATTAGACATGAGCACGGCATATCACCCTCAGACGGATGGGCAGTCTGAGCGAACGATTCAAACACTTGAAGACATGCTTCGGGCATGTGTTATCGATTTCGGCAACGGCTGGGAAAAGCATCTTCCTTTGGTGGAGTTTTCATACAATAACAGTTACCATACTAGCATTCAAGCCGCTCCATTCGAGGCATTGTACGGACGTAAATGCCGGTCACCTCTCTGTTGGGCAGAGGTGGGGGATAGTCAAATTACGGGTCCAGAGATTGTAGTGGACGCCACAGAAAAGATAGCACAGATACGACAACGCATGGCGGCAGCACGCGACCGTCAGAAAGCCTACGCGGACAAGCGTAGAAAGCCTTTGGAATTTCAGGTCGGGGACCGGGTATTATTGAAAGTCTCACCCTGGAAGGGTGTGGTACGTTTTGGCAAAAGGGGCAAACTGAATCCGCGGTACGTCGGACCATTCGAAATCTTAGAAAAGATTGGCAAAGTAGCCTACAAGTTGAACTTACCAGCTGAACTCGGAGCAGTTCACAATGTCTTTCATGTGTCGAACTTAAAGAAGTGCTTATCAGATGAAACCCTCATCATTCCTTTTAAGGAACTCACTATCGACGAGCGGTTGCAGTTCGTCGAGGAACCAATTGAAATCACGGACCGGGATGTTAAGGTCCTCAAACACAAGAGAATCCCTCTTGTTCGAGTTCGTTGGAACTCCCAACGTGGCCCAGAGTACACCTGGGAACGCGAAGACCAAATGAAAGAAAAGCACCCCCAGTTATTCGAAACCAATGCAACCACTACTGAGGCTGAAGCTACTACTACTGAATTTCGGGACGAAATTCCAAATCAACGGGGGGATGATGTGACACCCCGGGAAAACCAGGGAACGATATAACTTACCTAGCTTCCTCAGTGAGTGCGTACCAAATTTCGGGACGAAATTTCTTTCAAGTTGGGGATAATGTGACAACTCGAATTTCCAAGATTCGATTTCGCATTTATTGCACGTTCTTGTATTATTTAGTTGATTGATTTCACAGTTAGTTGTTATGAAATTGTATATGTTTTGATACAATGAAGTGTGTTGTGTGACTTTGCATGGTTGTTTGTTAATTGTGATAGACTTGTCAATTATGTGAACTTGGTGGTGAAACTGTGAAATTGATTGAGATGGTGTACCTTTGCAAAATAGAATAATTGAGGGTGTGAAGAGTTATTAGTGAAAACTTAATTATACTTAACCCTAATCCCCTTTTCACTAATCATTCTCTCAAAATCAAAACACGTACTTGTAACTCTCTAACCCCTAGCAAGCAATCATCACCATCATCATTGACAAGCTAATCATCACTTTTGACTTCGCATTTCTCTAGGATCATCACAAGGTAAATGATTATTGTTTGTTGATTTCTTGATTCTATCAAATGATTATTGCTTATTGATGTCTTGGTTATGTGTTCATGGAAAACCCTAGTTTCTCATGTGATATTCTGTGATTTGATCTTGAATAGTTGAGATTATGACATGATTGGATGCATGCTGGATAGATTGTCATTGTGATGATTGTTGTTGTTTAGAATCTGTCGAATAATTCGTGATTTCTGCCGTTGATATGATTGGATATAGGGTTTTTGCTTGAACAATGGAACGTAACTGTTGAATAATATACGTAACTGCTTTAATCGCAAAGGTTGTAGACTTGAAATGTTTGTCTGAGTTTTTATTGGTGCTTGTACTCCGAGTTTAATACTTGAATATGGTCCGAGCTTTAACAAGATATTAGGGTCCGAGTTTCACAACCAGTATGTTGCCTGAGTTTCTGAATGAATATCAAGTGGTCCGATGTTAAACATATATAATAACATGCCCGACCTTAAAAGGGCTTTAGGGTCCGAGTTTAATGGACATGTTTAGGTCCGAATATAATGCTCACATATAGACCGAGTTTAATGTTGGAGGTGTAGACCGAGTTTAATGATTAGATGTGGACCGAGTTTAATGTTAGAGTGGTGGACCGAGTTTATAAACTCTCCTCTTGTCCGAGTTTAATGAAGGAAACCCTCCCCGAGTTTAACTTTATGTCCGAGTTTAATCCCTTAGTGATGTGGTCCGAGTTTAAAAAGAGGAGGCATGTCCGAGTTTAAGGAGCCTCCCCTTGTCCGACTTTCATGTAGATATGAACCAATATTTCATGTCCGAGTTTCTTAACCCTCCTTTGGTCCGAGTTTCACCTTACTTGTAATAAGAGGTTATAAACTGATACATGGTTTGACTTTCTTATAATGCTGAATGTGATCCAAAGTTTATAAATGGTATATGTGATCCGACCTTCTTATGATGTAGTATGTGTTCCGAATATTGAGTGTTATATTGTTCCGACCTTATGCTTGAATGTAAATATAATCCAACATTTGATAATGAGCCCATGATCCGGGCTTGATGATGCTATATGTACGAATAGGTGAATAAGTGTCTGAGCTATGACAAACACATGTGATAAACCTCACTGTATGTCCCTGATTATAATCGCATACTATTGTTTGTTACTGTATGTAACTGTATGATATTGAATGTTACCGGATGATACCGTATACGTGAACAAACTATCTCATGCTATTCAGTACACAATTATCACACGAATCACATTTATTGGAATACCAAGGACTTGCAAACCCTAATTGAATGGAAAGCTTGAGTTGCATGAATGTGATTAGCTGTTTATGTGATACATGATGTTAACTGTCTAACGTTTTGTGACATAGATCATCTGTGTAACATTGCGAACATGAACTGATTTGTTATACGTGCATACAATAGGACTTGATTAATTACTTGTGAGTGCATAACCTAGCATACCGAGCAAACCAAGGTGAGTTCACACTCCTACTAAGGCATGGGATTCCCGGGTCGTGGGAATGGGATAAAGGTTACCATTGACTAAGAACGTATATATGCTTATCCTAGACTATCACCTACCATGGTCCTCGGATGTCAGGACGGTTCCGTAGGTTAGGATAACACCTACGTGGTCATATGCCAATTACTGCCTCGGATGTCAGGCACGCACGTAAAACCTACGTGTACGCATTACTTATTTCTATCCTCGGTTGTGAAGGATACGTGCGTAAAACCTACGCACACCCCATACGCGCTACTGTTCTCGGACGAAGAACAGGGATGATACGAGTAGTTGATACGAATAGTCTAGTGGTCACATAACATGGGAAGCCCCCACCTGTATAACTTACTATTGGCCCAGTAGAGCCACCCGTTACTTACTGTTACGCACTTACTTACTGTGAACTCGCTCAACTAGTTTGTTGATCATTCTGTTACATGCCTTGCAGATCGTTAGGTACTTGGAGCTTGCACTGGAGAAGCGGGTCGTTGTGGACAAGGATCGTGGTTTCTACGTTGAACTATTATGACATTTAAAACTATTAACTATTGTTGGATTATTTACTATGCTTCCGCTACATTTTGAAACTATGGTTATGTTTTGAACACCTATCGTATTGGATGGATGGTTTACATTTATTTTACTTAATATTAATTACATGTTCAATATGATTGGTGGCTTGATCCTGGTCAGTCACGCTCCCAAGCGGTGATACTCCGCAGGTGGATTTTGGGGGTGTGACATCAACAATAATGCTGAGTGAGTTCACTAGTTGTCCAGTTTTAATTACCAAAAACTTGTTTCACCAGTTAATTTACTCGTTTATACATGCCATGGGGAGCTACCCCAAAAGTTAGCGACTAAACTGTTTTTCCAATACCGAACACTAGGTAACCGTTTGCGTTTCCGCAGGATGCCCCGATGTCAATGTTCTATCATCATTGACGGATGCCTGAGTACATTAGTTCACGACCGATCCCAAACCATGGCACGGTGTGAGGTTGGTAAAACCTAAATAGCGCTATCAACTAATAACCCGTTCGCCTGGCCCCGGCGACTAATCAGTATTATGTAGTAGGGACTTGAGTGATAGAGTTTCGTTTAGTGCCGTTAGTTGCAATCCGTATAAACAGTAATTAACTAAAGGTTCCCAATAACAAGGGAAGAAAAGTAAGTTGTATCCCTCGTAGGGGATAGCGTTGTTTGTAGTTCCGTTTCCCAAACCACCGGGAACGCATGCTGTAGGTTGTGAACTCACCTTGGGTTGCTCGGTAGATTAAATACCCGGTCAATCACGTTGGTCACCACGTCCTAGCATGGTTACCAAATATAGGTCAAGTTAGGGTACAAGTAATCACGTATAGCGAACACGTATAGACACACTTAGAATGCATACAATCAAACAGTTGGGTTATTGGGCCTGTCCTAACATTTTCGCAAACAGTAACAGATATACATGTAGTTCAGTCAACAGATAGCCCAACAAGTCATGGCCCAATAACACTTAGGCAGCCCAGTCGAGACAAGGGCGGTTTCGACTCGAGAATGCATGGTTTCGAGTCGCAACCGGGGGATTCCGACTCGCAACCCTGGTTTCAGTTCATCATGCTTGGTCTCGAGTGTGCTACTTGCGAGTCGCAACCGGGAGATCTCGAAGGATCACGTTCTGGTCTCGAGTCGCAACCAAGGGTTCCGACTCGCAACCGCTGTTACGTGCACCTGAATCCTTCTAGAACCTGGCAAATGTACTAGCCAATAGCATTTTGATTTCATGAAATTTTGTACTACCCAATCAGAATTCACAAACATGTTTTATTGTCTAAATCATAACAAAATTAGATCAAAACAAGCATATTTGAATATTCATATCACCTTCAAACTTGTTCTTCATATGTTCATCATAATTATGAACTTTCAAGTCCTAAATCTAGCATGCACAACCCGAAACAGCATGTTTACACAAGATTATCCACCAATCATTCATTTTTCAGTTATGCATATCATTTGGTAACAAAACCATCTATCCTAACATCTAGTTCATCATATATTCAAGCATATCATTCAACCAGCACATCAACATTGAACAATCTTTTCAAAGATCAACTTGTTAACATCACAACCATTCGGTAAATAGGCACTCTTAATTAGAACATGAATATCATCAACAATAACAACACTTGATTCGATTTCCACTTAGCATTAAAGATCATCATTCATGTTATCACAATACAAGGGGTTGTATAATATGTAAATCTTCACATTATAGCTAAAACACATTGTTTCTATCATGCTAAAATCCCTAATGCACTTTATCATCAACAACCCAAAAAAATCATGGTAAACACTTAAGACACTAACCGGTTAGATGGAGGAGTACAAGAGATTGATGAGCCAAGTCCCGAGTGATAATCTCGAGCTAGAATCCGAGAGCCTTGATATTTCGGTTGGATCCGAGAGAGGGGAGAGGGTGATGCTTGGTTGCTAGGGTTTTAGGGTTTTAGTGAGAGGTAGAGAGTGTGAGAGTTGTGAGGGTGAAATGAATGAGAGTGTAAAGGAGAGTGTGGTGAGGGTTTTGGGTTTTTATACCCGTTTCAAGACCGGCACACCCCTAGTGGGTTTCTCCAACCATGTTGCGAGTGGGGCTCAACGGCCCAACCGGCCCAACTGTTCACCCGGTCTCGAGTTGGGTATCGTGGTCTCGGCCCACTACACACACACGTATCTATATATATATATATATATATCATGCTGATGTGCGTTAGGTGTAATATTATTTTGATGAGTATTTAAGCCCTTTTTACACTTTTAGCCAAGTTTTAAATTTATAAAACACGATATTCACTAACACTAAACACACATATGGGCAAGTGCACCCATCGTGGACGTAGTATAGTGTTGGTAAGATACCGAGGTCGTCCAAGGACACAAGAGCTTTTAATACCGGTTTATCCTCAACGTCTAATCAAATCAAAAAGGTTAGAAAAATGTTTTAAACTAAGAAAAATAAAAACTAACTAAATGCTGAAAATAAAAATAAAATAAAAACAGATAGACAAGATGAATCACTTGGATCCGACACGTGTATTAGTATAACCTTTGATTATTTTCGCACTTTTGCACTTGTTTAAGAGATTATCTTAGTTATTGTAGTAGGCCCCTCTTTTGAAGGCGACGTTACCCTCAACCCAGTAGTTTGAGTCAGCAAGGATACAATCCTAAAGGGTCGGATTATTGAAAGATAATGAATTAAGTTATTAATGCAAATTATGGTAGGCCCCGCTTCTGGCGGTGACGTTACCCTCGGCTAAGTAGTCTGAGTCAGCAGGGATACAGTCCTAAATAGCCGGGTTATAGTATTAATAGTAGTTAACTTATGAGGGGGTCAAAGAGTTTGGATCCCCGCCATCCAATACCTATGGGCATTGAAGGAGATCCTACTAAATTTGACCCAGGTCCCAAGCAGGACCTCTAAACGCTGAACAAGGGCAAGACCTTTACCAAACCGTTCCCTTAACCCCTGACCAGGTAGCCAACATACCTCCATATAGACCGTGGAGATATGAATGGTGAAAATCTTTTATTTTATATAGACAGTAAAATAACGCCAAGACACCACGGACAAACGATAAGGAAAGATCACCTTCAACATAAGTAACTAGTTATTAAAGTCATTAATACAAAACCAAATAAAAAGTGCAAAAGATTAAAAATAAAAAGTATTATACTAAACACTTGTCTTCACCAAGTGATGTAAGAGACTTAGGCAAACATGGCCTTGATTGTCAAGAACTCTTACGATCAATCTTGGATCCCGAGACGACTCACACACTCTACGATGGACAATGGATGATGGTGGTGGATGATGGTGTTATGGTGGTGGTGGGTGGTGGATGAGGTGTGAGAGAGGTGGTGTGCCAAGGGATGAGAGAGAATGAAGCCAAACTCCTCTATTTATAGGCTGAACAGAAGGCTGGACACGGCCCCGTGTCCGCTGGACACGGCCCCGTGCCCGCCTGACACTCTCTCTCCTCATTAATTGTAATTGCGAATTACAATTAATGCGCCTGCTGTACTTTCACCACGCCCCCGTGCTCGCTGGACACGGCCCCGTGGTGGGCAATGGAAGCTTCTACTGGTTTGTCTTTTCTGCTGCTTCCTGGGCACGCCCCCGTGTTCGCTGGACACGGGGCGTGTTCAGACTCTGTTTCTTCCTTTTTGCTTTGGGAGGTGCCGTTGAGGGTCCGGGCAGTCTACTTTTGTTCCTTTTCTTGTATTTATGGTAGAATTAGTGGTCTTTTTGCTTCTTTTGTGATTTTGAGCTCATTTCATCCTGAAAATACAAAAGGAAGACAAAAACACTCTTTTTCCAACATTAGTACTTAAAAAGGGTTAGTTTTATGCCTTAATTGATGTGTTTTATATGTTGCATTTTACACACATCACATACATACATACAACACATTACCGGCACATAGCACAAAAGAAATCACCACTTTCATTTTATAACACATATACACGCAAAGTTACATCAAAGGTTTCCCGGGAAAATCCGAAGTGTCACATTATCCCCAAGTTTTAAGAACTTTCGTCCCGAAAGTTAAGGCAGTCACTGTCAAGCTAGTGTAAGTGAGAACGTTTCAACGGGGTGTCACATCATCCCCCCGTTAGTTTGGAATTTCGTCCCGAAATTCGGTTGTAGCTTCAGTGCTGGGGTTTTCGTTTGGGAACAACTGGGGATACTTGTGCCTCATCTGGTCTTCCCGCTCCCAGGTATACTCTGGGCCACGTCGCGAGTTCCAATGGACTCGTACAAGAGGTATCTGGCTACGTTTGAGGATTTTGATCTCTCGATCCGTGATCTCAATCGGTTCCTCAGTAAAGTGTAGCAGTTCATCAATAGTTAGTTCCTTGAAAGGAATCACGAGCGTTTCATCTGATAGACACTTCTTCAGATTAGATACGTGAAAAACGTTGTGTACCGCACTCAGTTCTTCAGGCAGGTTCAATCTATAAGCAACCTTACCAATTTTCTCGGTAACTTTGAATGGTCCGATATATCGCGGATTAAGCTTGCCCCTTTTTCCAAAGCGAACCACACCCTTCCAGGGTGAGACTTTAAGTAGAACCCGGTCACCGACCTGGAATTCTAGTGGTTTCCTATGCTTATCAGCGTAACTCTTCTGACGGTCACGAGCTGCCGCCATGCGTTGTCTGATCTGGGCAATCTTTTCCGTTGTATCTACCACCATCTCTGGGCCCGTGATTTGACTATCACCAATTTCCGCCCAGCAGAGAGGTGACCGGCATTTACGACCGTTCAATGCCTCAAAAGGTGCTGCCTGAATACTAGTGTGGTAGCTGTTGTTGTAGGAGAACTCCACTAGCGGTAGATGCTTCTCCCAATTCTTGCCAAAATCGATCACACACGCTCTAAGCATGTCTTCTAGGGTTTGGATGGTGCGTTTGGACTGTCCATCCGTTTGCGGGTGATAAGCGGTGCTCATGTCCAAACGTGAGCCAAAGGATTTGTGCATAGCTTGCCATAATTCCGAAGTAAAACGAGCGTCTCGGTCGGAGATAATTGAGGTTGGCACTCCGTGCCTCGAAACTACTTCCTTTAAGTAAATCTCCGCCAGGGTAGAAAACTTGTCTGTTTCCTTAATAGCCAGAAAGTGCGCGGACTTGGTCAATTGATCTACTATTACCCAAATAGTATCATTTCCGCGTTGAGACCTAGGTAGCCCTGTAACAAAATCCATGGAAATTTGCTCCCATTTCCATTTCAGGATTTCTGGTTGTTGGAGTAGGCCTGCTGGCTTCTAGTACTCTGTCTTGACTCTTGCGCAAGTCAAACATTTGCTGACGTACGTTGCTATGTGGGCCTTCATGCTAGGCCACCAATATGTAGTCCTCAAGTCGTGGTACATCTTGTCCGAGCTAGGATGTACTGAGTAGCGGGACTTATGGGCTTCGTCCATCACGAGTTCACGTAAACCTCCAAAGAGTGGAACCCAAATGCGCCCTGTGACGTAGTAAGCGCCATCTTCCTTCCGTTCTAATCGCCGTCTCGATCCTCGCAGAGACTCAGCCCTGATGTTTTCCGGTTTCAATGCTTCGATTTGAGCATTGCGGATCTGGGTAGGGAGGTTAGACTGGATGGTAAGTTGCAATGCTCGCACGCGCTTTGGTATAGTGTCCTTTCGACTGAGGGCGTCTGCCACGACATTGGCCTTGCCCGGATGGTACTTGATGGCGCATTCGTAGTCATTCAAGAGTTCGACCCATCGACGTTGTCGCATGTTTAATTCCTTTTGCCTAAAGATATGCTCGAGACTCCTGTGATCGGTGTAGATAGTGCACTTGGTACCGTACAGGTAATGTCTCCATATCTTAAGAGCAAAGATCACTGCTCCCAGTTCCAAATCATGCGTAGTGTAGTTCCTTTCATGCGTCTTAAGTTGGCGAGAGGCGTAGGCAATAACTTTATCGCGTTGCATTAACACGCAACCGAGCCCATGGATAGACGCGTCACAGTAAACCACAAAGTCATCAGTGCCTTCAGGCAACGAGAGAATAGGAGCGCTACAGAGGTTATCCTTTAGCCTTTGAAAGGCCGACTCCTGAGCTTCATTCCACTTGTAAACAATGCCTTTCTGAGTAAGAGTCGTGAGGGGTTGTGCAATCTTTGAGAATCCCTTGATGAATCTGCGGTAGTACCCTGCCAATCCCAAGAACTGGCGAACTTCGGTTGGAGTCTTGGGTGTAGGCCAATTCTTTATCGAGTCGATCTTAGCGGGGTCGACGTGAATTCCGTCCTTATTGACCACATGCCCAAGGAAATGGACCTCTCGAAGCCAGAAGTCACACTTCGAGAATTTGGCGTACAATTGCTCATTGCGTAAGAGTTCGAGGATAAGGCGTAGGTGTCGTTCATGCTCTTCTTGACTTTTCGAGTAGATCAGGATGTCGTCGATAAACACAATCACGAATTTGTCGAGGTACGGCTTGCACACTCGGTTCATGAGATCCATGAAAACCGCAGGTGCGTTAGTCATTCCAAAAGGCATAACGAGGAACTCGTAATGACCATAACGAGTCCTGAACGCAGTCTTAGAGATGTCTTCATTACGAACTCTCAGCTGATGATAGCCTGATCGCAGGTCAATCTTAGAATAGTAGCTCGATCCTTGCAACTGATCGAATAGGTCGTCGATGCGCGGGAGAGGGTAACGATTCTTGATGGTAACCTTGTTCAACTCACGATAGTCGATGCACATTCGGAATGTGCCATCCTTCTTCTTGACAAAGAGTACTGGTGCTCCCCAGGGTGATGAACTAGGACGGATAAATCCTTTATCCAATAGTTCTTGTAGTTGCGTAGAGAGTTCCTTCAGTTCTGCAGGGGCTAGACGATAAGGCGCACGAGCTATGGGTGCTGCTCCGGGAGCTAGCTCGATCTGGAATTCGACCTGACGGTGGGGAGGGAGTCCAGGTAGTTCCTCAGGAAATACTTCGGGATAGTCACGTACTACAGGAAAATCTTCAATCCTCTTTTCCTTTTCGTGGGTGTCAGTGACCAGTGCTAGGATAGCGGTGTGCCCTTTTTGTAAACACTTCTGGGCTTTTAAAAGCGAGATAATGCCTGTGACTTCTCCACCTTTGTTGCCTTGGACGATGAGGGGTTGGCCCGAACGGCGAGGAATACGAACCGCTTTCTCTTGACAGAGGATCTCAGCGCGATGTTTGGATAACCAATCCATACCGATGACGACGTCGAAGTTTCCAAGTTTGACGGGGAAAAGATCGATACTAAACGTGTGACCAGACAATTCTAGTGTGCAGTCGTAGATCACGTGCGTGGCCTCGATGTTCCTACCATTAGCTATCTCGACGACGTGCTTAGAACTTAATAATGCAGGCGGGTGCTTAAGTTTCTTACTAATGCGAAGGGATACATAACTGGCATCGGCACCGGAATCAAATAACACAGAAACGTAACGATCATCAAGTAGGAACTTACCCGCCACGACGTTGGGGTCGTTCCTTGCTTCTCCAGCTCCAATCACGAAAGCTCTTCCCCTTGCACCATTCCCAGCATTGTTGTTTTGCTCATTGTTCCCAGCTCCCTGATTGTTGTTGCGATTCTGATTCAGTTCAGGGCAATCCTTTCGCATGTGCCCTGTTGCCCCGCATTTAAAACATCCGCGGTTGTTTCCCTGCTGCTGTTGCTGTTGGGGTTGTTGCTGATTCTGCCTTGCTGGGAACTGACTTCTACAATCCTTGGCTTCGTGCCCCATCTTGTTGCATCGCTGACACTGACTTTTGTTACATGCCCCATTGTGGTGCCTGTTACACTTGTTGCACTTAGGGTAGCTTCCCCGGTAGCCACCCTGTTACTGAGTGCCTTTGTTGTTGTCAGTTTTCCTTTGCTGAGCTGGGGCCTGAGTAGAGTTAGCATCTTTGCCCTGATTTCCATCCCACTTTCGTTTGCCATCACTAGAAGTTCCTTCCGCAGCACTGATCCTTTTGGGCAACCTGCCCTCCTCCACAGCCTGGTTGGTGAGTTTGTGGGCAAGACGAACCACAGGCTGTATGGTAGTGAGGTTGGCCGAGGTTACATGGCTCCTGATTTCTGGGACTAGCCCTTGACGTACAATTCGATCCTTCGATACATGGGTCGGGACATGTTTGGGCAAAGAGCAGCGTAGTCGTTGGACAGCTTGGTGTAGGTCTCAATCTCTGACCCAACCATCTTGAGACCATAGTACTCGTCCTCGGGTTTGTGGATGTCATCCCGGTGACAATACTCTTCCTTGATCATATCCTTGAAATCTTCCCATGCAGTGGCGTTAGCAGTCTCCAAACCAAGCATTTGAATTTGCGCCTTCCACCACGAAAGTGCGCTTCCCTCAAGAGTACCAGTAGCAAACTTCACCCAATTAGCAGGGGGACACTCACAGACAGCGAAGACAACTTCGACCTTCTCGATCCAGTGCAGAAGACCTATGGCACCCTCAGTGCCATTGAATGGAAGAGGCTTGCAATCCATGAAGGTCTTGAAGGTACAGACACGTGGTTGCACAGGCGCATGCTGACCTGTTGTGGGAGCGATACGAATAGGTTTAGAGGTGAAAAGACAATGCGGCGGTAGGATCTAAACATCCTAAAACAACAAGCTTACCTCCTGGGTGAGCTGCGAAAGCTGCAGCCACCGTGTTGATCAGGTTAGTAAACTGAGCCTGAGTCATGTTGACGTTTCCTCGTCCGCGTCCACTCATTGTCTTCATAACCAGAAAACGTAGTATGAGTGTGGTGTCGTAAAATAGCGAGAATGAGATAGAAAAGGGGAGGCGTATCTATCTAATCAGGCAACTAGTACGTATAGTAAAGCAGAAAGCATAAGACAAACAAGCAAGTAAATATGGGTCCGAGCTATGAGGTCAGATAAGTCGAGCCTTGCACTTGGAGTGTAGTGTCGTCACAAGCCGCGGGTTATAGTCTGGTTTTTCTCAAAAAGATTTTCCCCTTTTTAAAACCAAGTTCACTATAACCAATGGCTCTGATACCAATCTGTCACACCCCCAAATTCCACCTGCGGAGTATCATCCGCTTGAGGGCGTGACTGACCAGGATCCAGCCAACAATTATACTAAGCATTGGTTAATAGTAAAGTAATTTCTATCTAAAGTAGTTAGCAACATCGTAGTTCGAGTTCGATAGTAAGTTTAAACAAAACAGCGGAAGCATAAACCAAATAGTTTTAAAAGATAGTTCATGGTTCAAGATAAGTAAAACCCAACACACGGGTTTTGACGAACACTACACATCCCCAAGCAGCAGCTCCTCAGTCATTGGTTACCTGCAAAGCATGCAGTAAGGTGTCAACAATAATGCTGAGTGAGTTCACTAGTTGTCCAGTTTTAATTACCAAAAACTTGTTTCACCAGTTAATTTACTCGTTTATACATGCCATGGGGAGCTACCCCAAAAGTTAGCGACTAAACTGCTTTTCCAATACCGAACACTAGGTAACCGTTTACGTTTCCGCAGGATGCCCCGATGTCAATGTTCTATCATCATTGACGGATGCCTGAGTACATTAGTTCACGACCGATCCCAAACCATGGCACGGTGTGAGGTTGGTAAAACCTAAATAGCGCTATCAACTAATAACCCGTTCGCCTGGCCCCGGCGACTAATCGGTATTATGTAGTAGGGACTTGAGTGATAGAGTTTCGTTTAGTGCCGTTAGTTGCAATCCGTATAAACAGTAATTAACTAAAGGTTCCCAATAACAAGGGAAGAAAAGTAAGTTGTATCCCTCGTAGGGGATAGTGTTGTTTGTAGTTCCGTTTCCCAAACCACCGGGAACGCATGCTGTAGGTTGTGAACTCACCTTGGGTTGCTCGGTAGATTAAATACCCGGTCAATCACGTTGGTCACCACGTCCTAGCATGGTTACCAAATATAGGTCAAGTTGGGGTACAAGTAATCACGTGTAGCGAACACGTATAGACACACTTAGAATGCATACAATCAAACAGTTGGGTTATTGGGCCTGTCCTAACATTTTCGCAAACAGTAACAGATATACATGTAGTTCAGTCAACAGATAGCCCAACAAGTCATGGCCCAATAACACTTAGGCAGCCCAGTCGAGACAAGGGCGGTTTCGACTCGAGAATGCATGGTTTCGAGTCGCAACCGGGGGATTCCGACTCGCAACCCTGGTTTCGGTTCATCATGCTTGGTCTCGAGTCGCAACCAAGGAATGCCGACTCGCAACCCTGGTTTCGGTTCATCATGCTTGGTCTCGAGTGTGCTGCTTGCGAGTCGCAACCGGGAGATCTCGAAGGATCACGTTCTGGTCTCGAGTCGCAACCAAGGGTTCCGACTCGCAACCGCTGTTACGTGCACCTGAATCCTTCTAGAACCTGGCAAATGTACTAGCCAATAGCATTTTGATTTCATGAAATTTTGTACTACCCAATCAGAATTCACAAACATGTTTTATTGTCTAAATCATAACAAAATTAGATCAAAACAAGCATATTTGAATATTCATATCACCTTCAAACTTGTTCTTCATATGTTCATCATAATTATGAACTTTCAAGTCCTAAATCTAGCATGCACAACCCGAAACAGCATGTTTACACAAGATTATCCACCAATCATTCATTTTTCAGTTATGCATATCATTTGGTAACAAAACCATCTATCCTAACATCTAGTTCATCATATATTCAAGCATATCATTCAACCAGCACATCAATATTCAACAATCTTTTCAAAGATCCACTTGTTAACATCACAACCATTCGGTAAATAGCCACTCTTAATTAGAACATGAATATCATCAACAATAACAACACTTGATTTGATTTCCACTTAGCATTAAAGATCATCATTCATGTTATCACAATACAAGGGGTTGTATAATATGTAAATCTTCACATTATAGCTAAAACACATTGTTTCTATCATGCTAAAATCCCTAATGCACTTTATCATCAACAACCCAAAAAAATCATGGTAAACACTTAAGACACTAACCGGTTAGATGGAGGAGTACAAGAGATTGATGAGCCAAGTCCCGAGTGATAATCTCGAGCTAGAATCCGAGAGCCTTGATGTTTCGGTTGGATCCGAGAGAGGGGAGAGGGTGATGCTTGGTTGCTAGGGTTTTAGGGTTTTAGTGAGAGGTAGAGAGTGTGAGAGTTGTGAGGGTGAAATGAATGAGAGTGTAAAGGAGAGTGTGGTGAGGGTTTTGGGTTTTTATACCCGTTTCAAGACCGGCACACCCCTAGTGGGTTTCTCCAACCATGTTGCGAGTGGGGCTCAACGGCCCAACCGGCCCAACTGTTCACCCGGTCTCGAGTTAGGTTTCATGGTCTCGGCCCACTACACACACACGTATCTATATATATATATATATATATATATATATATATATATATATATATATATATATATATCATACATACATACAACACATTACCGGCACATAGCACAAAAGAAATCACCACTTTCATTTTATAACATATATACACGCAAAGTTACATCAAAGGTTTCCCGGGAAAATCCGAAGTGTCACATTATCCCCAAGTTTTAAGAACTTTCGTCCCGAAAGTTAAGGCAGACACTGTCAAGCTAGTGTAAGTGAGAACGTTTCAACGGGGTGTCACAATAATGCCCGTAACGAGTTTAAATCCTTTTTATGCCCCGTAGGGGTATTTCGGTCATTTTAAAGATTATAAGAGAGGTTTCTGAGTTCTACAGGAAATCTGAGTTTCCCGAACCGTTTATAAAGTCCAAAATACTTTATTTATTATTTAAAATCAGTAGTAACTGGAATCGGGTCAAAAGACCTTGTAGAACTCAAGTTACGTCCGAAAAGGGTATATTCGGTATTTACCGAACCGTTGCCATAACCGCAGGTTATGAGCAGTTTAAAAATTAATTAAAATCTTTAAAAATCCCAAAATATTGTTTTACATTAGTGTGAAAAAGGTTTGGTGTCGAAATCTGGGTTTAGATAGGCGTTATGCTAATTGCGCTATTTAATTACTAAAGTTTCCGTAATTTGCGCTATTTAGCATAACTCCTATTCTGGACCTCGGATTGACGTGAAATTTTAGGGACATGCTTAGAAATCAGTAACTAATGTTATGGTCCTTTCACATGTCCGAAATTCTTGTTTTAAATTAAAAAGGGCGTTACGGTCAACTTTTAAGCATTTAACGGAAAGATGTAAAAGACTCGGACAAACAACGAACCGGTCACAGAGGGTTATACCATCATGTAACCTGGTCCTAAAAGAGTCCTAAGGCATATCTAAATCATACCATAACGGGTCAGAACTGAAGTCAAAGCAAAAGTCAAAGTTTTGCGACTTTCGGCTCCGAACCGGGTCAAAACAGAAGATGGTCGGATCAAACAAGCTTAGACTAGTTAATATACTTATTATCATGTTTTATGAGTGTTAAAACAAGTTACACACCATCTACATTACTGATTATGTATAAAATCGCAAAATAGCATTTCTGTTGACTTTTTCTAAGCACGTTTGACTCGACATTCGGACTAGTTAGAGTGGGAATCAGAGGGTGCCCTTTTAGGGGTTTAATGCCCACATTATTACCAACATATAACTACTTTTGATTCGACAAACCACTGGACCATTTGTGATTTATCGCAAAGTCAATCGTTAATTACGACGGATTGACTTTTAAGCTAAACTATGCAAAAACTAAGCCACAAAGGGTTAGGCATACTTATAGAAGCTTGGTGCACGACTAGTGATGTTAGAAGAATGCTTGAGAGCTCCAGAAGTGAACTAGAAAGCAGGTTTGAGGTGTGTTGAACATTGGTGCATTACATTGCCTTTTATAGTGAAAAATGATGCACAAGATCATTACAACTCATCCTAAAATTGTTCATGGATGATCAGCAGGTGTCCCTGAGTGCTAGGGGACATGTGGGGGGCGCCCATGCTTCAATTAATGCATCCAAGATCGTTCACAAGCTGAAACAGTGAATCTGTCCATACTTTCTGCATCTGGGACCTTCACGCGGCCCGCATTGAGGATCAGGCCACTTGGACGCGGGCCGCCTGAATCCTCATGTCAGTAAACGGATCTTTATATGGCGTGCGGCCCGCATTAAATCACTCATAACCTTAACGCGGTCCGCATTAGGCTTGATTTTCAAGATTTTCATATCTTTTGTAATCATTAACCTGACCTTTCGGTTTCGAAGGGGTAACTTTGCGATTTGGCCCTCGATTATTTACGAATAAGGGCCTCGTGACTTTTACCCGTGCTGTTAAGCCCTCGGTTAGTTTAATTACTATCCGAAAAGCCTTAACTTTTATTGTTGACGCTTTTAACCCCTCGCATATGAATTTGATCATAACTTTCTCGTTTTAAAACGGAACTTCGCGGAATTTATATCGTATATTCTAGTGAGCGTATTTTATTGTTACAAAGTCTCGGGTTCGTCAAAGGGTCACTCAGAGGTATAAATTAAACAGGTTGACACCATTAACCCCTGTAGTTTGTAATCTCTCATTTTCTTCCGCATTTCGCTCCGTACGATCCATGATTTATTCGTTTGAAGGTACGAGCATCAATTAGGGTTACTATACAGTATATTTACCCCTTGTTGACATTTTTAACCCTCGAATTTACATACTTTCAAGGTTTGTCAACTTTAGTCCTTTATTTAGTATTTAATACCACGTGTAAACCTACGACACGTGTCAATACATTATTGGACACAAAATTTCGAGGTGTTACATCCTCACCCCCTTAAAATAAATATCGACCCGAGATTTACTGAAACAAATAAGGGTATTTTTCTTTCATCGTGGATTCAACCTCCCACGTGAATTAGGGACCTCTACGGGCATCCCATTTGACCTTAACAATAGGTACATGCTTCCTTCGAAGCTTCTTTACCTGTCGATCTTCAATCGACAAAGGTTTTTCCACAAATTTTAAGCTCTCATCTATGTGCACATCTGTATGGGGTATTACCAGTGATTCATCAGCGAAGCACTTCTTCAGATTGCAGATGTGGAACACATTGTGAATTCCATTGAGCTCTTCGGGTAAGTTTAACTTATAGGCAACTGATCCGACACGTTCGATAACCTCGAAAGGTCCTATGTATCTCGGGCTTAGTTTGCCTTTCTTACCGAAACGCATCACTCCCTTCCAGGGTGATACTTTAAGCAACACTTTCTCACCTACTTCGAAGTGAGAATCTTTACGCTTTGGATCAGCGTAACTTTTCTGCCTATCTCGGGCAGCCTTGAGACGGTCTCGAATCTGGACAATCTTGTCCGTCGTTTCGAAGACTATCTCTGGTCCTGATAATTGGACATCTCTAACTTCCGCCCAACAAATAGGCGATCTACACTTTCTACCGTATAATGCCTCGAAGGGCGTAGCCTTAATGCTGGTATGGTAGCTATTGTTGTAGGAGAATTCGATTAATGGTATGTTCTTATCCCAACTACCACCCAAATCGATCGCACATGCACGTAGCATGTCTTCCAACGTCTGAATAGTACGCTCACTCTGACCGTCTGTCTGAGGATGGTAAGTCGTACTAAAATTCAAACGTGTGCCCAAAGATTGCTGGAAACTTTTCCAAAAATGGGACGTGTATCTAGTATCTCTGTCAGAGATAATAGACACAGGTATGCCATGTAAGGCTACAATCTTATCAACGTATAACTGGGCTAACATGTCGGAGCTGTAAGTCTCCTTGATGGGTAAGAAATGTGCTGACTTAGTCAGTCTATCAACTATAACCCATATTGTATCATTTCCTTTCCTTGTCTTGGGTAACTTGGTAATAAAATCCATAGTTACACATTCCCACTTCCATTCGGGAAGTTCAGGCTGTTGTAGCAAGCCTGACGGCTTTTGATGCTCAGCTTTGACTTGCGCACAAGTCAAGCATTTGGCTACATAAGCGGCTACAGACTTTTTCAAGCCTATCCACCAATAATTTGCCTTTAGATCCTGGTACATCTTATCAGCTCCAGGGTGAACAGAATATTTGGAACTATGGGCTTCCTGGAGGATAACATCTCGTAATCCTCCATAAATTGGAACCCATATTCGTCCATTTAATCGTAAAATTCCGTCCTTGCTAAGAGTTAACTGCTCCTCAGTTACTCCTAGCTTTTCTTTAGGATAGTTAGCTTCCAACACAGCTTCCCTCTATGCAGCTAACGACTTTTCAATCAAATTATTCTTCACTTCAATGCTCTTGGCATTGATTCGGATGGGTTTCACCCTTTCCTTTCGACTCAAGGCATCAGCGACTACATTCACCTTGCCGGGATGATATCTGATTTCACAATCATAATCATTTAAAGTCTCCATCCAACGGCGCTGCCTCATATTTAAATCCTTCTGATCAAATAGATGTTGAAGGCTCTTATGATCAGAATATATCACAAACTTGATACCATACAGATAATGCCTCCACAGTTTTAGTGTGAACACAACGACACCCAACTCCAAGTCATGGGTGGTGTAATTCTTTTCATGCACCTTTAACTGTCTTGAAGCATAGGCAATAACCTTGCCTTTCTGCATAATCACACATCCCATGCCAGTGTGTGATGCGTCGCAGTAAACTACGAACTCTTCGGTACCTTCAGGTAATGTCAGCACAGGAGCGTTGCTCAACTTCTGTTTCAGAATATCAAAGGACTCTTGCCGCTTAGGGCCCCAAACGAACTTTACTTTCTTCTTGGTCAAGGAAGTTAAGGGCGCAGCAATCCTTGAAAAATTTTCAATGAAACGCCTGTAATATCCTGCTAACCCCAGGAAACTATGAATCTCTGTAGGCGTCTTCGGCTCTTGCCAATTCATGACAGCTTCCACTTTAGCGGGATCCACTTGGATACCACGCTCGCTGACAACATGTCCAAGGAATTGGACTTCTCGAAGCCAGAATTCGCACTTAGAGAATTTGGCATAGAGTTTCTCATGATGCAGGAGTTTGAGAATACAGCGAAGGTGTTTCTCATGGTCAGCTTGGTTCTTCGAATAGATAAGAATATCGTCGATGAAGACGATGACGAATTTGTCTAAGTATGGCTTGCAAACACGATTCATGAGATCCATGAACGCAGCCGGTGCATTAGTGAGCCCAAAAGGCATCACTAGGAACTCATAATGACCATAACGAGTCCTAAATGAGGTTTTATGTACGTCTTCATCTCTAACCTTCAGTTGATGGTAGCCTGACCTCAAGTCAATCTTTGAGAAATAACTTGCCCCTTGTAACTGATCGAACAAATCGTCGATCCTCGGCAAAGGATACCTATTCTTTATCGTGACTTTATTAAGCTCGCGATAATCGATGCACAGACGCATCGATCCATCCTTCTTTTTGACAAACAAGACAGGTGCTCCCCAGGGAGACGAACTGGGTTTAATGAAACCTTTAGCTAGTAGTTCATCTAGTTGTGTCCTCAACTCCTTCATTTCGGTTGGTGCTAACCTGTAAGGTGCTCTAGCAACAGGTGCTGCTCCAGGGATGATATCAATCCTGAATTCCACTTGCCTATCTGGTGGCAAACCAGGTAGATCTTCTGGGAAAACCTCTGGATATTCAGAAATGACGGGGATGTCTTCTATCTTCGGTTTAGGCTCATCAATAGTCACTTGTGCCATGTAGATGACACAACCCTTCTTTAAACATTTTGAAGCCTTGAGCATAGTCACTTGCTCAGGCAGTCCATATTGGGTATCTCCCCGAATGGTAAGCGATTCACCAGACGGAGTCTTTATCACCACTTGCTTTCTGTTGCAGACGATTTGGGCCTGGTTGTGAGATAACCAGTCCATACCCAATACTATGTCAAAACCGGCCAATTTAAAGGGAAGTAGAGATAGAGGAAAAGAGTGGTTCTTAATGGATATCACACATCCATCTAACATAGTGGAGACGGTTTCTATGGTGCCATCTGCTAGCTCTACCTCATAATTCACATTTAAGGTTTTGACAGGCATATTCAGCAATTTGCAAAATTTATGATCTACGAAAGACTTATCAGCGCCTGAATCAAAAAGTACTCTTGCATAGACATCATTTACAAGGAAAGTACATGTAATCACATTGTCATCTAGAATCGCTTCTTTGGCATCCAATCGAAAGACTCTAGCATTTGTCTTCTTGACCTCTTCAGGCTTCTTGGCATACTTAGGGCAGTTGGTTTTGATATGCCCTTTCTCATTGCAGTTGTAGCATGTGGCATCTTTTATCTTCTTGCACTCTATCGACTTGTGTTCTCTAAACTTGCATATTCCACATGCAGGTGCTCCTGAATTAGAATTGGACTCAAGTTTGCACTTTCCAAAGTGGCGTTTCTGGCAAGTCGTGCACTTTGGTTTTTCCTCTGTTCGCTGACTGTTCCTTCCAGACTCAAACTTCTTAGAATTAGTGTTTCCCTTGTGCTTCTTCTCTGACCCTCGTGAGTTATCATCCTCACGCTTCCTCTTACTTTATTCAGATTTCTTTAGCGATCTTAACCTGACCGCATCTAAAGTAAGGGATAAAGAGAGATCAGCTGTTGACCTAAACGTAGCAGGTCTTGAAGCCTTAACACTGGCCTTGATTTCTGGGGCTAAAACCCCAATGAAGCGAGCAATTCGCTTGGGCTCTGGTGTTACTAGGTAAGGAACCAGTCTGGATAGGGTATTGAAACTGGTGAGGTAAGCTTGACAATCTAAGTTTGTCATCACCAATGATAAGAAATCAGATTCAATTCTTTCGACCTCATGTTAAGGGCAGTAGTTTTCCATAATAAGGGTAACAAACTGCTCCCAAGACATGTTGTAGAGCAGGATCTTCCCAGCAGCTTGAATGAGAGACCTCCACCATGCCAGTGCCTCTCCTTTGAACGATTGGGATACATACTTTACTACATCCCTTTCAGCACAACCGCTGATGTCCACCACCGTGTCCATTTCATCCAACCAGGTCATACAATCTACTGCTCCCTTTTCCCCAGTGAAATCTCGGGGTTTACAGGAAACAAAGTACTTATAGGTACAAGACTTGGAACGTGGTTCATTATCGAACACTGGCTTCCTGGATGGGACACTGTGTTCATTTAATGAATGACGATCGTCATCCTTCTTTGGTCCTTCATTTTTAGAGGGCGGCTTGTTATGAGGCTCTGAATGAGTTTTAGGGACAGATTTAGAGTGGAGTACAGATGAGGCTCGACTATGCGTCTCACTATACTCCTTAAGTTGTTCTTCTACAGCTTTAGATACAGTTGTGTTAATCAGTGAACGAAGCTCTCCTTTGGTTATATTAACCCTATCATTATCATCGTGGTTTTCCAAAGGATGACTGTTTATCTCGTCAGAGTCAGCCATGTAGTCTTAGTTGCTACAAAAGAAGATAAGGACACAGTTTATTTATAAGCCCTTTCAGTACTATCGTTCTTAAACGATTTGTTAACCATGCTTTTAATACACATTTTGGTTAATTTGTTAAGGATAAAATTGTTCAGGATCTTTATCATAATCCTAAATGATAAGTTAATACTGGCACAGAAGGCCTAGTCACGTAGACAAGTTTAATTTATAAGCCATGATTTCGGAGAATCGAGGCATTTAGGTTCGAATCAAAGTTCAATACCTTTTCTTGACAGGGAGTCATAAGCTACCACTGTCTTTAGTCTCGGAGGACGTTAGTCATAGCCCGTGGGCACTTCATCCATAAGGGATGATTATATAGATAAGGGGATTTAGAACAACCCTTTTAAAAATGACTTATGTGATTTTTATTGTATCACACTTTGTCAAGCATGTTAATATGCTTTCAGATATTTAACAAAATTTTGAATCTCTTAGATAGGTTCTACCATCTTGGCCATGTCTATAATGACATTCAGGCTAGGTTTTACTCTTTAGATTCTTTTTAATAATTAACGTAGAACAATCCTTAATTGGAATGTTAACGAGGATCTGAATCTAATTATGGAACTACCATCTTGGCCCTGTTTTAAATAACACATGAGCTAGGTCTTGTCCTTTTTAGATTTTGCCATCTTATTATAATGGTAGATCTTATATAATATAGGAATGATATCTTAACATAATCGTTCCTTTTTAAAAATTTTAAAACAAGTATATGGTTGCCCTAAACGGGACTTCTTAAGAAAATGACTTGCCCATGCAAGGGCTAATCAGAAAAATAACAAGGAAGTAATGAAAAGCCAATGAGACGAATTTGGATTAGCCTTATGTCCTTGTCTAGACTCAAGAATGTGCAATTGTGTAACTGAGATTAAACACAAAAGGCTAGTGTTCAATTCACTCAGTGTTGGCTCTGATACCAACCTGTCACACCCCGATTTCCACGTGTCTCACCGGTGGGCCCAGTGGGGGATTAGCGTGACGTGGTTGGCAACATAATAGTCAAACAACACAATTATATGAATGCACAGCGGAAGCAAAAGGTAAAATATATTACAATCCGAATATAAGTAATATGTAGTATTACAACAGAGAGTAAAAAGATCCACAGGCGGATCAATAATAAAACAGAAACAATAGTTCAACAGACTTTGACATCTAGAGCTTGCGAGACTTGAGTAATGATGTCTGGAGTAGCTAGCCTATTATGTCTAGCACCTGCACTTAACCTTTTTGGAAAATACGTCAATTTACACTGGTAAATACAACTCAACTGACTCGTTTTGAAAAGAGTTTGTAAATTGATTTGAATGCACTTCGGCAAAAATATCTTTATAACTTGGGACAATTATTTGTATATAATCTTGTATACAAATTTACTTATTTGCCGTCCATTAGTACCGGTTAGAAGAGCCGGTTTAAGTTATCTGACACGCCACCGATATAATGCCCACAAGGTAGATTCCTTTAGTGGATTACCAGTTTTTACATAATGCATCTGTCAGGTGTACGCCTACACCCCGTGCTTAGGTTGTGGCCATTTCGTAAAATGATGCCAAGGATATCCGGGACATGGTCATTTAACCCCAAGGGCCATACATCAAATAATACAGAACAAAGCGGGTTATAAATACATTAATCACAATCCGATTTAAATGACTACATACCCGACCAAGCGGTACTTTTATAGTACCGTATCCCAAGCCCGTATAGGGAAATAAGTTAAGAGTATTTACCTGAGCAAAGTATCAATCAAATACAGCAAATGCAAGTACTTTTACTGGGCTCCTAATCTGGAATGAAGGTTTATAATAACCTATTAAAATCCTAACGGGTCTTTAATTTAGCCTTAGCTTAGACCGGTCAGTTTCAAAGGATAACTATGGTTTAATCGCGTGAAAGGCGAAAACCGGGAATGGAATGTGATTTGGACCCAACAAGTTTGAAGACTTGTTCTATATGGGTAATATAACCACACTCTGGATTTTGAGGTCAAAACAATAAGGTTTGACCCGTGTCGGCTAGTTTATGTAAACTAGTTACATAAGCTGAACCGTGCGCGCAAAAGGCGTAACGGTTAACCGTAAGAGTCCTACACAAGATTCCTAAGTCAATATGCCTTAAAGAGGTTGTGGTATCCCTAGGATACCTTCCATAATGCCCGTAACGAGTTTAAATCCTTTTTATGACCCGTAGGGGTATTTCGGTCATTTTAAAGATTATAAGAGAGGTTTCTGAGTTCTACAGGAAATCTGAGTTTCCCGAACCGTTTATAAAGTCCAAAATACTTATTTATTATTTAAAATCAGTAGTAACTGGAATCGGGTCAAAAGACCTTGTAGAACTCAAGTTACGTCCGAAAAGGGTATATTCGGTATTTACCGAACCGTTGCCATAACCGCAGGTTATGAGCAGTTTAAAAATTAATTAAAATCTTTAAAAATCCCAAAATATTGTTTTACATTAGTGTGAAAAAGGTTTGGTGTCGAAATCTGGGTTTAGATAGGCGTTATGCTAATTGCGCTATTTAATTACTAAAGTTTCCGTAATTTGCGCTATTTAGCATAACTCCTATTCTGGACCTCGGATTGACGTGAAATTTTAGGGACATGCTTAGAAATCAGTAACTAATGTAATGGTCCTTTCACATGTCCGAAATTCTCGTTTTAAATTAAAAAGGGCGTTACAGTCAACTTTTAAGCATTTAACGGAAAGATGTAAAAGACTCGGACAAACAACGAACCGGTCACAGAGGGTTATACCATCATGTAACCTGGTCCTAAAAGAGTCCTAAGGCATATCTAAATCATACCATAACGGGTCAGAACTGAAGTCAAAGCAAAAGTTAAAGTTTTGCGACTTTCGGCTCCGAACCGGGTTAAAACAGAAGATGGTCGGATCAAACAAGCTTAGACTAGTTAATATACTTATTATCATGTTTTATGAGTGTTAAAACAGGTTACACACCATCTACATTACTGATTATGTATAAAATCGCAAAATAGCATTTCTGTTGACTTTTTCTAAGCACGTTTGACTCGACATTCGGACTAGTTAGAGTGGGAATCAGAGGGTGCCCTTTTAGGGGTTTAATGCCCACATGATTACCAACATATAACTACTTTTGATTCGACAAACCACTGGACCATTTGTGATTTATCGCAAAGTCAATCGTTAATTACGACGGATTGACTTTTAAGCTAAACTATGCAAAAACTAAGCCACAAAGGGTTAGGCATACTTATAGAAGCTTGGTGCACGACTAGTGATGTTAGAAGAATGCTTGAGAGCTCCAGAAGTGAACTAGAAAGCAGGTTTGAGGTGTGTTGAACATTGGTGCATTACATTGCCTTTTATAGTGAAAAATGATGCACAAGATCATTACAACTCATCCTACAATTGTTCATGGATGATCAGCAGGTGTCCCTGAGTGCTAGGGGACATGTAGGGGCGCCCATGCTTCAATTAATGCATCCAAGATCGTTCACAAGCTCAAACAGTGAATCTGTCCATACTTTCTGCATCTGGGACCTTCACGCGGCCCGCATTGAGGATCAGGCCACTTGGACGCGGGCCGCCTGAATCCTCATGTCAGTAAAAGGATCTTTATATGGCGCGCGACCCGCATTAAATCACTCATAACCTTAACGCGGCCCGCATTAGGCTTGATTTTCAAGATTTTCATATCTTTTGTAATCATTAACCTGACCTTTCGGTTTCGAAGGGGTAACTTTGCGATTTGGCCCTCGATTATTTACGAATAAGGGCCTCGTGACTTTTACCCGTGCCGTTAAGCCCTCGGTTAGTTTAATTACTATCCGAAAAGCCTTAACTTTTATTGTTGACGCTTTTAACCCCTCGCATACGAATTTGATCATAACTTTCTCGTTTTAAAACGGAACTTCGCGGAATTTATATCGTATATTCTAGTGAGCGTATTTTATTGTTACAAAGTCTCGGGTTCGTCAAAGGGTCACTCAGAGGTATAAATTAAACATGTTGACACCATTAACCCCTGTAGTTTGTAATCTCTCACTTTCTTTCGCATTTCGCTCCGTACGATCCATAATTTATTCGTTTGAAGGTACGAGCATCAATTTGGGTTACTATACAGTATATTTACCCCTTGTTGACATTTTTAACCCTCGAATTTACATACTTTCAAGGTTTGTCAACTTTAGTCCTTTATTTAGTATTTAATACCACGTGTAAACCTACGACACGTGTCAATACATTATTGGATACAAAATTTCGAGGTGTTACACTTTACCTCAACTGATTAAAAATACGCAAATTAACATATATTCAAACGAATAACCGACAGTTCAACTTTCAGTTTTGAAAATAGTTCTGTTCAGTTTCGGCATATCTCAGTATCTAACCTCCACCCCAAAAAAACCCGAACCAAACTTAGCGCAAAAAAAAAAAAAAAAAGCTAAATAAGCACAAAAAATAAGAGACAATTATGAAGGAAAACATAACAATTGATTATTTTTTTTCAAATTACTAATCTTTGTTTGACATTCATTTTCCATTCTTAAGAACAATTTTTGATTGGGACATGTGAAGTGCATTTGTTTGCCCTTTAGAAAAGTCAGCGTGAACAAATGGTCTGATTAATGAATATTTTATTGAAAATAGTTCTGTTCAGTTTCGGCATATCTCAGTATCTAACCTCCACCCCAAAAAACCCGAACCAAACTTAGCGCAAAAAAAAAAAAAAACTAAATAAGCACAAAAAATAAGAGACAATTATGAAGGAAAACATAACAATTGATTATTTTTTTCAAATTACTGATCTTTGTTTGACATTCATTTTCCATTCTTAAGAACATTTTTTGATTGGGACATGTGAAGTGCATTTGTTTGCCCTTTAGAAAAGTCAGCGTGAACAAATGGTCTGATTAATGAATATTTTATTGATAGAACAATAAAACCGGTAGATATATAAGAGGCATGCTCACATAACTAAAATATGATGCATATTGAAAAAGCCTTTAGGTTTGCCGCATAAGAGTAGATAGCAAATATAAGAACAAAGAATAGTTTAATCATACTAATAACACTTATTCATCAACATATAAGAACAAAAATAAGAATGTAGGCACCCTACATTTAAATCCGACTACCTCAGCCTTCATTTACCGGCCCATCTTATCCCAAGATGTTTATTGGTTGACCCATTAACCAACCAGCCTAGCCAATCTATTTTACCACCTATAGAAAAGATTAACCGACCTCACACAATCAAGTTCCAAATATGCTGACTTAGTCAAAGCTTAAAACTTAATTTATACCGTTCAATTAGTGATTTTAAAACCATCATTCCTTAGAATCAAACAATATGATATATGAAGAAGAATGCTCAAACCTGAATAAACAAAGCCAAATGTGGATGCATCTTTTCAAGGGCTTAGATCCAGGAATTTGGAGCAAATGTGATGTAGCATAGCTGTAAAGACCGATCACCAGAATGAAGTGAAAAAAAAAACTAAAGGACAATATGTTATAAGCAGCAAAATAATAGCAAAATCTTCATTATGTTTTGTGTCCATCTCAAGTTCATTGACACCCAGCCTAAACGGGTCGCCTACATTAGCAACAAATGAGTTTGTAAATTTTTTTAGAATCAAAGAAACCACGAGCATCCATAGTGCGAAGCTTTGAACTGAATGGGTTAGAAAACTATCTAAACAAACTATCGACAACAAACACATATATATAAAGAGACGAAAGGTGCGTCTAAATGCCAACTGGTTTATAAGAATAGCATGCTGGAGCTAAATTACCTCAAAATTAGGAAACATAATTAGAGCAACATCTTCAAGCAATTTCACAATTTACAAACTCTAAAATCCAATCTACACATGGTGAATGTAACCAAAATTTACCCTAAAAAATCACAATACAGTACATGTTTCAAACCATATCATATAAACCTAATTCCAATCAAATCAATAACATATACATATGAATAACAAAAAAATAAGCCAATAATAAACTATAAAATAATCCAAAAAACCAATAGAACATTTACCTGAGCAAAAACCATAACTTGAAAACTAACAGAGATCTGCTACCATTAAAGAAAAATCTTAGAAAATTGAAATAATTAGAAGCCTAATGGTATATAGAATCCAATCAGTGGAATCATCAAGGGAATTCGGTTCATCGCATGGTTTTGTAGAAGTGTGAAGGTCTAAAAATCGCACATATCATAATTAGGGTTTTGTAGAAACGTAAGATTATAAGATTAAAACTTAACATACCAAGAGGGTAACGATTAGGATGAATCAGAGATACATGAGAATCGCTTCGCTGCGAATTAGGGTTCGTGAATATAAATTAAGATTAAACAAATATGAAACACGAATCAATGAAAAAAACATAAGTGTATCAGATTAAGGATCGAAAATAACTTACTGTGTTGCCTTCAATCGATGATTTGAATCCTTGCTATAGAGATCTAGGTTTGTGATTTGCAAAATAAGATATAAAGGAAAGGTTGAGGAGAGATAGTCGTGCGAAGAAACGTACGTGAGAAGGAAAATAGAGAAAAAGAGATTGCCGCCCAAAGATTAATTCTCTTGCTAAAGAGGATGTCCACATCATCAAAATGGTTGGCTAAAAATATGCCATGTGGCTAAGATGTATTCTTTTAGTATAGTAGATAGATAGTTTAAGAACCCGCAAATTTCGCGGGTTGATAAAAGAAAATTTCTTCATTAATACCGCCGACATTAAATATTATTATTTTATACACGTTAAAACACAAACGAATATATTAGATTACAACGACAAATTGAAATACATGAATATGCAACGATCACGATTCGTTGAAAATCTCTATATAAATCACATTAGTTGTTTTATCTGTAGGTTTTCCGTTGTCAATTATTAGTATTTTGACTCCATCTCATGTTTTTGCCCTTGATAAAGCAACATATAATTCAACATACAATTGTCATAATTTGAAAAGCTTTATAACCTTTGATACATTAGTTTACTTGTCTATGTTTACAAAAAGATAATAAAAAGTACATAGGCTACCACTATATTTCTTCAAGTGAATTTCTTATAATTTTAAACTATGAACGTTTGTAAGTGTACTAAGTATCACAGGGTCGGTATACTATACCTTACTTGCATTTAGTAATCTCCGTTCGGGTTATAGCATAATACAAAGTTGAGCGGCAGCTGATTTTGGCAGCCATCATGGATCAATGATACTTGTCCGTCTTCCTGAACATAGCAAAACAAACACACACCGCCAAGGCCTTAACTTTATGTTATGCTAACAACAAACACAATAAGAAAAAACTTTGTGTAGAAATTATACATAGTTAAGTGGTAAAGTATTAGTTCTCACTAAAACACATTCTGAATAACACGTATTCAACCTAAACAGGCGCGTTATCTCAATTCTGAAATGGGTCAAATTAAAAGTTTTAGCTAAAAAAACAATGGGTCAACTACTGAATAGATAACATCATAAATAACATATTACTTAAACATGTACTTTATCTCAATTCTCAAATGGGTAAAACTAAATTTTTAAGCTAAAAAGATATCGGGTCAAACATGTCAAAGGTTTCCCAAACAGTACCGAACCGGTACCGAAAATCCTAAGAAATAGGTACCGTTACCGGTAGCGAAAATATCCAGTACAGTACCAGTATTTAAAGGTAAAAACCGGTACCGAAAACGCAAAATGTCGGTACCGAAAATCGCCGGGTTGAGATATTCAGTACCCGGTTCCGAACCGGTACCATTTGCTCATTCCTTGATTCGTTGTTCAATTTGATGATTTTTTGGTTGGTTGTCTCACCGGTACCAAGGTTGTGGGCTAGCCGCCACCAAAAGAAAATCCATGCCCCTTTACTAACCTGCAAATCAACAATACTTGTCAAGATTAGAATATGCCAAAGGAAATAACAACGTTTAAACTATATCCAAACAAATAGTCTATAGTGTATGAAAATTTTAAATTGAAACTCAAAAATAAAGCGTATATAATTGTAGTTGTTGCAATTCAACATAATCCTACAGATTTGAAACATATCATTCTTAATCTATATGTAGACCATAATTGACAGTAAAAAGTTAATGAACACATACCAACAGGTTTTGTGGTGTTGGAGTAAGGAATGAAACTTTTGCACCATTAGACCCTTCAATTGCAACAATTAAACCATCATAATGAATAAGAATTAAAGGATCCAGTTTTGAGATCATTCAATCATGTGCCTTTGCCCATTCTTTGACCTGTACAGAATCAATCAAAATTAGCATATAGATAGTTCTTTGCATCACTTATAGCTAGTAAAAAATAAAAATAAAAACCCTGCCACGAAAACAAACATCAATCTAATTCATCCAAAGCAACAATTTTGACTACATTTGACAAAAAATGTGAATACTACCTTAACAATGATTTTTAACCTTTACCTCAACTGATTAAAAATACGCAAATTAACATATATTCAAACGAATAACCGATAGTTCAACTTTCAGTTCTGAAAATAGTTCTGTTCAGTTTTGGCATATCTCAGTATCTAACCTCCACCCCAAAAAAACCCGAACCAAACTTAGCGCAAAAAAAAACTAAATAAGCACAAAAAATAAGAGACAATTATGAAGGAAAACATAACAGTTGATTATTTTTTTCAAAATACTGATCTTTGTTTGACATTCATTTTCCATTCTTAAGAACATTTTTTGATTGGGACTGTGAAGTGCATTTGTTTGCCCTTTAGAAAAGTCAGCGTGAACAAATGGTCTGATTAATGAATATTTTATTGATAGAACAATAAAACCGGTAGATATATAAGAGGCATGCTCACATAACTAAAACATGATGCATATTGAAAAAGCCTTTAGGTTTGCCGCATAAGAGTAGATAGCAAATATAAGAACAAAGAATAGTTTAATCATACTAATAACACTTATTCATCAACATATAAGAACAAAAATAAGAATGTAGGCACCCTACATTTAAATCCGACTACCTCAGCGTTCATTTACCGGCCCATCTTATCCCAAGATGTTTATTGGTTGACCCATTAACCAACCAGCCCAGCCAATCTATTTTACCACCTATAGAAAAGATTAACCGACCTCACACAATCAAGTTCCAAATACGCTGACTTAGTCAAAGCTTAAAACTTAATTTATACTGTTCAATTAGTGATTTTAATACCATCATTCCTTAAATTCAAACAATATGATATATGAAGAAGAATGCTCAAACCTGAATAAACAAAGCCAAATGTTGATGCATCTTTTCAAGGGCTTAGATCCAGGAATTTGTAGCAAATGTGATGTAGCATAGCTGTAAAGACCGGTCACCAGAATGAAGTGAAAAAAAAAACTAAAGGACAACATGTTATAAGCAGCAAAATAATAGCAAAATCTTCATTATGTTTTGTGTCCATCTCAAGTTCATTGACACCCAGCCTAAACGGGTCGCCTACATTAGCAACAAATGAGTTTGTAAATTTTTTTAGAATCAAAGAAACCACGAGCATCCATAGTGCGAAGCTTTGAACTGAATGGGTTAGAAAACTATCTAAACAAACTATCGACAACAAACACATATATATATAAAGAGACGAAAGGTGCGTCTAAATGTCAACTGGTTTATAAAAATAGCATGCTGGAGCTAAATTACCTCAAAATTAGGAAACATAATTAGAGCAACATCTTCAAGCAATTTCACAATTTACAAACTCTAAAATCCAATCTACACATGGTGAATGTAACCAAAATTTACCCTAAAAAATCACAATACAGTACATGTTTCAAACCATATCATATAAACCTAATTCCAATCAAATCAATAACATATACATATGAATAACAAAAAAATAAGCCAATAATAAACTATAAAAAAATCCAAAAAACCAATAGAACATTTACCTGAGCAAAAACCATAACTTGAAAACTAACAGAGATCTGCTACCATTAAAGAAAAATCTTAGAAAATTGAAATAATTAGAAGCCAAATGGTATATAGAATCCAATCAGTGGAATCATCAAGGGAATTCGGTTCATAGCATGATTTTGTAGAAGTTTGAAGGTCTAAAAATCGCACATATCATAATTAGGGTTTTGTAGAAACGTAAGATTATAAGATTAAAACTTAACATACCAAGAGGGTAACGATTAGGATGAATCAGAGATACATGAGAATCGCTTCACTGCGAATTAGGGTTCGTGAAATATAAATCAAGATTAAACAAATATGAAACACGAATCAATGAAAAAAACATAAGTGTATCAGATTAAGGATCGAAAATAACTTACTGTGTTGCCTTCAATCGATGATTTGAATCCTTGCTTTAGAGATCTAGGTTTGTGATTTGCAAAACAAGATATAAAGGAAAGGTTGAGGAGAGAGATGGTCGTGCGAAGAAACGTACGTGAGAAGGAAAATAGAGAAAAAGAGATTGCCGCCCAAAGATTAATTCTCTTGCTAAAGAGGATGTCCACATCATCAAAATGGTTGGCTAAAAATATACCATGTGGCTAAGATGTATTCTTTTAGTATAGTAGATAGATTTGACACAATTTGTTTCCAAATAAAATTTACGTCGAAATGTAGACCAACTCAAAACGTACAAAATGTGCAGTGGCGACGTGATAAAGCATAGATTACAATTGACCCAACTCGTTTCCAAACTAAATTTACGTCGAAACGTATATCAATTCAAATTTATACCGTCGAATAAAAACGTATATATTTAACCCAATTTGCTTCCAAACAAAATTTATGTTAAAACGTACATAAGCATAAATAATCCCTCGCATTTAGTTAAATAATAGAAGGAAAAAGGATCAACAAAAATAAGCCCATGAAATTACATGATTTTGTTATATTAAAATTTGAATTATTTAAGTTCTAACACGAAGAGTCCTTCAAATAAAATACTAATGAAATTATTAATAAAAGAAAACATCATTTTAATATCGGTGAATTTCATTTAAATGGAGATAAATTAGAAGAAAACTACATTTGACATATCCTGATTCCTGTGAACTTCAATTCCCAATCAGAAAAACAAAGAAAAAAGTAAGCCAGAAAACAGATTCGATCCGGGCTCCTTTGCTTCAAAAAGGAGTCTACCTACCACTAGAACAAACTGATTTTGTGTCCCTGTTTTGTATCATGTAGTATATATAGCTTATATAAAAAAATATATAAATTCTAAAAAAATTTCGGGCCCTTTTACGATTTTGGCCCTGAGCCGACGCCCACCCGGCACGTGCTCATTGCCGGCCCTGATAATCGTGTTAGTAGGCAACGTGAATTAATTAATGTCAAACTCATATGTATGTATGTGTTATTTAAAGGAGTTTGTCCTTTTGCAGTTTTGAAACAACACACAGAGACTAACGAAAAAAATGTGATTTGGATATTGTGTATTCGATTCTTAAATACGTTAATGGATTGTGATATTTTCGATTTCGTTTCTGTCCTAAATCACAAAAACAGGGCAGTCCTAATATGTTCTAAAGTCCAAACGAAAAATTGCAGAAAAATTGATAATGTACCCGGATTTGATGAACGACAATAATCTGAATCCAAAAGTGATGTTGATGAATTCCTGATGTTGAAGATCGCCGGTAATTTTTTTTTCCCGTGAAGAGTCAATTCGTGCTGATAACGTTATAAAAACCAAAAAGAAATAGAGATAAACTGAATTCAATTCTTCATTCTATTCAACATTACAATATATAGAGATAAACATAACCATAAACCCTAAAGCTCATAAGTAATGGGTTATGTCACACCCCAACCGATGGCGGAATCATCAGGGCGCGGCATTGAGCGAAACAAATTGTCCAGAAGTTTCCACAACAACTATAATATAAATTCAGCTTAAATGACACGTCCCATACCGTGTCCCAAATAAATAAACAAGTTATCACAGAAAGCAACTAGGCAAATAACTCCGTTCCGACAACTCAGATTTAATTATTACAGACAAATGTTTATTATTTCTAGACTCCCTAGCCTTGGTTTCATCAGCATGCGCCTAAGCATCCTAGCAACTTAAACACCTGTCACATACGTTAAAATAAAGTCAATACATATAATGTAAAGGTGAGCATACAAGTTTGATACTAGCATATAGAGTTGGAATAGTTTACGCATAACCAGCACGCGCACAGATAACAATGATGCATGTAAATTATCGACATGGGCCTATCAATACCAGTGACTGCGGGTTGACTGTCCGAGACAGTTCGCAATACATGATCACCACCGTAAATCATGCAAGTAGATTTTCCTTAACAACCCCCGTGTGAACGGGTGCTGAGTCCAAACTATAGTACTACGTTGCTAAGGCAGGTAGACAACTTTCCATGTGTAAACATAATAACAAGCATCAATCACGTAATACATGCAATCGGTAAGCGTTCAAATAGTTTGAATAGTGTGTTCGATTGTGATTTTGATAGGTAACGTATGTAACACCCAAAAGTGTTAAAGCAAAAAGGGTTCGAGTATACTCACAGTGATTGATTATGGATTGAAGGGAGCGCTGAGAGTAGGGTTAGCCTAAATAGTTCGATAGCACAACAATGAGTAACGTGGAAAGTAAACAAGTGCGAATGGATCGAATGGGCTGGTCGATCGAACGGCAGGTTCGATCGAACGGCCTGTTCGATCGGCTGGTATATCCGATAGGACAGTCCCGTTCGATCGGCCGGTTGGCTCGATCGGCTGGGCCATTCTAGTGGATTGTTTCTTCCTCTGGTGTGTTTGTGTTTGAGGATTTGAACTTTTGAAGTTTTCGTTGTAGCATTTGAGAACACTGAAGTGTTCCTTCCTTTCAAGTCGATCGATCGAGCGGTTCGCTCGATCGGCTAGCTCACTCGATCGGCTAGGAATTTCAGAAGTGGTCCTCAACTGAATGTCACCCGATCGAACAGTCTGTTCGATCGGCTGGCATTCCCTACTACGAACGAGTTGTGAAGACGGTTAAGTGTTGAAGCATAGTATCTCATGATCCGAACAGTAATGTTTACCAATCGAGTGACATGTTCGATCGAACACTACTTCGTCAATACTATACCTCATGAAATTTTGAAAGTGTGGGACCATGTGCTAGCCGATCGGCTGGCCCGGTCGATCGGCTGGCATGTCCGATCGGCTGGGCTGTTTGAACAGCCTAGCTGTTCGGCCAACATTCCTGACCTGATCAGCCTTTCGTCCAACACTTGGCTGTTTGTTTATTTGTCATTCTTTCAAGGTATCTTGACAACGTGTTGAACTATGGTAACCTCCGTTCCTACTTGTTTCTTTGGCTCGAACAGGAATCACCCAAGTCCGGCCGGTGAACGGTTCGGAATGTCGGTTTAGAGTTTAACCCGAAATCGGTGAACCTTGTTCATAGAACCCGAATCTTGAACCTTTTAGCTAGTTGAATGATTAGTTAGCCGGTTCTAGCTCCGTTTCTATTGATCTGAAGGCATTGAGTGTAAAAGAGTTGAAAGAAAGTTGGGATTCCTTCTTTCAATCCTTCACAACTTGTAGATGTTTAGATCTTTGATAGTTCTTAACTTGTTTATGTGGAAATCGGTTAGATCTGAGCTAATCATAGTCGAATGAGGCCAAAACATGATGTTCTTCAAGAACACCATGATGACATCACCCAAGAACACTTAGATCTTGGTGATTTCACGGTTAGAATCCAAGTTTTGAAAGATAGAAAGGTGTAGAATCAGGTAATGATCAAAAACATACAAGAATTAGAGTGAAAACTTACCGGGATTGAGAGAAATCTGAGAAAAGGTGGAGAAGATAGCTGGTTCGGTCAGAGCTTTCCAAAAATGGAAAGTATGACAATGACAACCCTATTTATAGGCTTCCAAAAGAGGAAAGTGGCAGCCGATCGGCTGGGAGTTCCGATCGAGTGGGCTGCTCGATCGGCTGGCAAGATGCTAGCCGATCGGCTGGCCTGTTCGATCAGGATGCTTCCTGTTCGATCCGCCACACACACTTGGAGTATTTTGCGACAATTTTCGACGTTTCGATTTCGATGGACGATGATACGAATACGATAGAGTTTCTAGTCAAATTACTTTTAATCCCAACCACTATATCTAACATACAATCTTCTATAAGTCACGTTTCGATGTCGGTTTCGATTAAGTTCGATTGCTTTTCGAGTTTCGATTCGATTTTCGATTGATTACCGCATCAAACGTAAAGTAAACATGCACAAGTAACACATAAGGCACACACACACGTATAACAATACCACCATTCGTATAATTCGAGTCTCGAGTTCGATTGATTGATAGATCGGTTTGATTACTGATTAGTTATCTTTATCGCATTGTTACTTCCTATCATTCACAGTCGTAGATCGGTTCGCTTTAAGACACATTCGATTACTTCGATTCTTGCTGATTACAACACTTACTCCACATAATACAACGAAAACATAAAATCGACTATCTGCAGTCAAAGAAAGTCAAAGTTGACTTGGACTTTGACTTGACTTTGACATTCAAAAACACGGGGTGTTACAGCCTCCCCTTGTTTAGGGAATTTCGTCCCGAAATTAGGCTCGAAGGCTACACAACGCCGTGATTTACCAATTTGATGCTTCAGATCTATTTATTTAAACAACTGCGGGTACTTGGCCTTCATGTCGCTTTCGAGTTCCCAAGTGAACTCCGCGCCTCGTTTGCCTTCCCATCGGACCTTCACGATCGGGATGCGAGAGCGCCTGAGTTGCTTGGTTTGGCGATCCATGATTTCGACAGGCTTTTCCACGAAGTGTAACGTTTCGTTGACCTGAAGATCGTCGAGTGGTACGATTAGATCATGATCAGCAAGGCATTTTCGGAGGTTAGAGACGTGGAAAGTCGGGTGGACGTTACTGAGTTCCTCCGGTAATTCGAGTCTGTAGGAGACTTTTCCGATTCTTTCCAGAATCCTAAAAGGTCCAACATATCGAGGCGCGAGTTTCCTTTTCTTGCCGAATCGGACTACACCCTTCCAAGGGGATACCTTTAGGAGTACGTAGTCACCAACTTCAAATTCAAGGGGCTTGCGTCTTTTATCGGCGTAACTTTTCTGTCTGTTCCGAGCATTTACCAAATTGTCTCTAATCTGATGGATTTTGTCAGTCGTTTCTTGTAGAATCTCGGGACCGGTTAGTTGTGAGTGACCGATCTCGTGCCACACAATAGGCGATCGACATCTTCTACCATACAAAGACTCGAAAGGTGCCATCTGGATGCTGGCATGATAGCTGTTATTGTACGAGAATTCGACCAATGGCAGGTGTTTGTTCCAACTACCACCAAAATCTATAACACACGCTCGGAGCATGTCTTCAAGAGTATGGATCGTTCTTTCAGTCTGTCTGTCGGTTTGAGGATAGAATGCAGTACTCAGATTAAGCGACGTACCAAGGGCCGCTTGAAACGTTTCCCACAATCGCGAAGTGAACCGAGCGTCACGATCTGAAATGATGTCACGAGGCGTACCATGATTACGAATGATCTCATCGGTGTAGATTTGGGCGAGTCGTTCCACCTTGTAGTCTTCTCGTATCGGCAACAAGTGGGCTAACTTCGTGAGACGATCAACTATGACCCAAATACTGTCGTGACCTGATGGCGTGGGCGGGAGTTTTGTTATGAAATCTGATGTATTGAAAAATACATCTTTTATTCGTGTAAAGTTTGTATAGTTTTCGTTATATTTAGTTTTGATTTTCGTTAGAATATGTATACTATTGATCAAATCGTGTTTAGCAGGTCTCGATGCTCAAATATGCGAGAAACCGAGTAAAACGAGTTAAAATATTGAAGTATCAAGTCTTGAAGCATGTTGGGAAGGTCGGGGAGTTGAAATAGAGTTTAAAAGCTGAAAAATCACTTTCTGGCACCCCATCACCCACTGAGCAAGTTTCTGGCACCTGGCGAGAGTCAGAAGTTAATACATGAGCTGAAAAACAAGGTGGCACCCCACCACCCAGTCCCTGATTTTCTGACGCCCAGCCAGAACGTTCTGATTGGCAACTATTTCGAAAATTAAAAGGGTTTGTTATGGAAAGAGATATAAAATCATCCTTAACTTAGGAACAAACCCTAATTTTCGAAAGTGGGACATCTTGGGGCAATTGTTGAGCATTCTTGGAGCGTTTTTGGAGATCTTGAAGCCTAGGAATCATTGGTACGAGTTCGGGGAAGAAGACTTGAAGATCTAATCGGGTTTTCTAGTTCTTTGTTCTTGACTTTTTCTTACGAAACTTGTTACAATGAATTCTTTGTTAAACTTCTTTGATTTGTTTTCGTTTATGAACATGCTCGGCTAGATTTATAAACCACCTAGACTATGATGATTGGATTGATATAAAGATTTTACCTTTTTCGTTATTTGCACGATGTTTATGGATTGATTGTGTCTTGTAAAAGGTTTGATTTAATGATTTGATGTGTATGCGTGCTTTGATTTGGTTTATTGTTATTACTTGCTTCATATGATTCTTAGTGACGGTCTATATCACAACATAGAGTCATATTAGGGTTTAGGATTTCGGTGAGTGTCTATATCACATAAGAAAACCTTAGCTCTTTAGGGAGAATCGGCCGATAACCCCTAGAAGTAATGAGTAATAATTTACTAAGTCTTAGTGTTCTGCTAGTCCTAATACCTGGAAAGTGAGGGGCTATTGGTAGGTCTTACCCGGCGAATTGCTATAGATAGGCCTTGGGAAAAGGTTATGTCTTGGTTTACCTGTCGGTCTTATTAGTCTATCAAGTCAAATCTATTACTTCAAACTACCCTAGATCTAGGATTGGGAAAGAATAGGTCAACATCAGGGTACTTACACAATAATTAGATAACTGGGAAGAAGTCTAATAACCGGTAGGATTAACGGCCTAGGTAGTGTCACAGGTTTCTCCTTGAGAAGGGTCGAGGGGCCTCGTTGATTCTTAATAGGTTTAGTATCATACGATCCCGGTTCCATAACTCGTGCATTTAACTTTATTGGTAATTTCTTAAAAACAATCCAGGATTCTTGTCTAGGTGGTCCAGTTCTCATATAAGTAAAGTTCACAGTCTTCGTTCGTCTTTAGTCTAGTTCTAGTTATTTTAGTAGTTTAATATAGATTTCCTTAGTTTTCAGTAACCCCCCCCCCCCCGAAACAAATAAACAAGTTAAGTCGTGTCTGTCAGTGTCTAGTCAGAGTCTAGTTTACGTGATAAATAGAGTCTCGTTGTTCGATATCCAGACTTCCTAGTTTATACTACATTGATCGGTACACTTGCCGATTGTGTGGTTTAGGTCGAGTCTAGAATTTAAAGCTTCGTAGTGTCTAGCTTAGGGAGTCTAATTTAGTTAATTTTTATAGTCTATTTAGCACACATCAAGTTTTTGGCACCAAGGGCCGCTTGAAACGTTTCCCACAATCGCGAAGTGAACCGAGCGTCACGATCTGAAATGATGTCACGAGGCGTACCATGATTACGAATGATCTCATCGGTGTAGATTTGGGCGAGTCGTTCCACCTTGTAGTCTTCTCGTATCGGCAACAAGTGGGCTAACTTCGTGAGACGATCAACTATGACCCAAATACTGTCGTGACCTGATGGCGTGGGTGGGAGTTTTGTTATGAAATCCATAGCTATGCTCTCCCACTTCCATATAGGTATCGGCAGTTGTTCGAGTAAGCCAGAAGGTCTTTGATGTTCAGCCTTGACTCTTGCGCAAGTTAAATAGCTTCCAACGTACAGAGCGATATCCCTTTTCATACCCGGCCACCAGTACTTATAACGAAGATCCTGGTACATCTTGTCTGTGCCGGGATGAATAGAATACCGGGATTTGTGGGCTTCGTTCATGATAATCTTTCGCAAATCGGTCCGCTTAGGGATCCAAATTCGGTCCAGATAATAGAATATCCCATCTGATTTGCTTACTAACTGAGCTCCATCGTGATAGATTCTCTCTCTCTTCAATGTACGCTCGTTAAAGCAAGCATGTTGAGCTTCGCAGATAAAGGTTTCGAGATTGTGCTGGGCTTGGATGTTTCGAGTACTGAGCACGTAACTTTTTCTGCTGAGCGCGTCAGCAACCACATTCGCCTTGCCTGGGTGATAACGAATCTCACAGTCGTAATCATTGAGAAGTTCTACCCATCGGCGTTGACGCATATTATGCTCTCTCTGATTAAAGATGTGTTGTAAACTCCTGTGATCAGTGTAGATTGTACACTTCGTGCCATACAGGTAGTGTCGCCAAATCTTCAATGCAAAGACAGCCGCGCCTAGCTCGAGGTCATGGGTTGTATAGTTCTTCTCGTGGATCTTGAGCTGACGAGATGCGTAGGCTATAACCTTGTCTCGCTGCATGAGAACACAGCCGAGACCGAGGTTAGAAACATCACAGTAGACAATGAAGTTGTCGCTTCCGTCGGGCAGCGTAAGAATCGGTGCGTTGCACAGCATATGCTTGAGGGTTTGAAAGGCAGTCTCTTGTGCATTTCCCCACACAAAAGGCTTGTCCTTTTGAGTAAGAGCAGTGAGCGGCACAGCGATCTTGGAGAATCCTTCGATGAATCGTCGATAATAGCCCGCTAGTCCGAGAAAAGAACGAACTTCTGACGGGTTCTTAGGCGTAATCCAGCTTTTGACAGCTTCAATCTTCGCAGGATCGACATGGATACCTCGACTATTCACTATGTGACCCAGAAATTGAACTTCCTCCAACCAAAATTCGCACTTGGAGAACTTGGCATAGAGTTGGTTTCCCTGAAGTAACTCGAGAACCAAACGTAGATGTTGCGCGTGTTCGGCTTTCGATTTGGAATAAATCAAGACATCGTCGACACGATGACGAAACGGTCAAGATAAGGCTTACACACGCGATTCATCAGATCCATGAAAACCGTGGGTGCATTGGTTAGACCAAAGGGCATAACTACAAATTCTTAATGGCCATAACGGGTTCGAAAAGCAGTTTTAGGAATGTCTTCCTCTTGAATCCGTAGCTGATAATATCCTGAACGTAGATCGATCTTAGAGAAGCATGCTGCACCTTGTAGTTGATCAAACAAATCGTCGATTCGGGGCAAGGGGTATCGATTCTTGATGGTTAGCTTATTCAATTCCCGATAGTCGATGCACATCCGGAACGACCCGTCCTTCTTTTTGACGAAAAGGACTGGCGCGCCCCAAGGAGAGGTGCTTGGACGAATCAAGCCTTTTTCGAGTAATTCCTGGAGTTGGTTGGAGAGTTCCCGCATTTCGGATGGTGCGAGTCGGTAAGGGGCTTTGGCAACGGGGTTAGCTCCGGGAATGAGGTCGATATGAAAGTCGATATCACGACTTGGTGGTAGTCCGGGAAGATCATCAGGGAACACCTGAGGAAATTCACGAACCACTGGAACATCTTTGACTTCAACTTTCTTTTTCTTTCCCTTCTCCGCTACTACAATGTTGGCCAAGAAGGCTCGGTATTCCTTGCGGAGATACTTGCTGGCTTGAATACACGACATAAGCTTGAGACCTTTCGACGTTGTTTCACCGTACACACATAGAAGATCACCATTTGCAAGCGAGAATCAGATCATCTTTTCAAAGCACACAACTTCAGCATGGTTTTCACGAAGAAAGTCCATGCCTATTATGACGTCAAAACTTCCGAGTTGCATCGAAATAAGGTCGATTGGGAAAATGTGATTGTTGAGTTCGAGAGTACAATCACGGAGTACTGAATTGACAGTAATAGTTCTTCCTGTAGCGACTTTGACTTCGAATGACGAGGATAGATAAGAGCGCTTACGACTAAGGAGCTTCTCGAATTCAAACGACACAAAGCAGTTATCGGCTCCAGTATCAAACAAACATGATGCATAATACCATTCACAAGGAACGTACCATTAACCACGTTGTTATCCGCCTGAGCCTGACGGGCATTGATGTTGAAGGTTCGGGCATGGGCTGCCTGCTGCTGTTGCTGAGGCTGCTGTTGTTGCTGTTGCTGCTGGGGCTCTTGCTTGACTACCCTGTTCGGGCACCTGTTTGCAAAGTGGTTAGGGTCACCACATGCAAAGCAGACTCGAGCATTGACTGCTGGTGCTTGAGCTGCTGGTTGGCCTTGAGGGGCAGGGAGTAGAGCCTGGTTGACAGTGGCTTGGGCTGGGGCTTGACGAGGACCATAACGGCAGTTCGCAGTGAAATGACCGTACAGGTTGCAGTGAGCGCAAAAACGACAAGCTAGACCCACTGGATGATGATACGAACATGTCGGGCAGAGTGGGTGAGGGCCTGTGTATGCACGCTTTGCTGGCGGTGCATTGATCACTGGAGCTGAGCGCTGGTGCTGCTGCTGTTGAACTGGTACAGTTTGCAGAGGAGTGGCGTTTGTCGCGGCAGCACAGCTCTTGTTGCTGGAGCTGTTGTTGTTCTTCTTCTTCCTTCTTGAGGACTTGGAGGGTTGAGCAGATGAGTCGGAAGGTGCTGCAGTGGCTTGATGCAAAGACTTGGTTTGTTTATCCCAGAAACCAGACTTTACTCGCTTATCATTGATCTCATCGGCGAGTAGGTAGGTTTCCTCGATAGTTGCTGGCTTGGCGGCGTGAACAAAGTCGGCTACACAGTCAGGTAGGGCTCGAATGTACTTCTTGATGGCTTGATCTGAAGTCTTGACTTGATCAGGACAGATAATTCTAAGCTGCTTGAAGCGAGCAGTGAGAGCAGCGTTGTCTCCATCCTTCTGCTTGATTTCTCAGAACTCGTCCTCCAGCTTTTGGCGTTCATGAGGAGGGCAAAATTCTTCGATCATCATTGCCTTCAACTCCTTCCATGATAGCCCGTAAGCTGCATCATTTCCGCGCTTGTTTCGTTCGGCCGTCCACCAGTCTAGAGCTCGGGACTGGAAGACTCCTGTAGCATTGAGAGTACGGAGATGCTTAGGACATCCGCTCTGGCGCAGAGTGACTTCGACCGAGTCGAACCAGTGAAACATGGCTGTAGGACCATCTTCGCCAGTGAACTCTTTTGGTTCGCATGCTTTGAACTGCTTGAAGCTGAAAGCAGCCTTGCTTGAATCCTTAGGGATTTCAGCTCGTGATTCTTCAGACGACTTGCTAGCATTTTCATACACCTCACTCACAGCTTTCGCCACAGTTTTGGAGATGATGGCAGCGAGACGTCTGTCCCTCTTTTCCTGCCGGGTAAGTGGGGCTCGGGGTCGGGATCCAGACGACGACATGGTCTGCATTAGACATTGTCACGAGTCTCAACACAACGAAATCGAATCTCACCTCACACGTCTACTACTATCCAAAGCTTAGAATCACGTCGAAATACGTATCACATAAACACATAAGCACATAACCACAGATACACATAAGCACAGAAGCACCTAGAACACAGAAGCACAGAAGCACAAAACACAGACACATGTAATTTACCTAGGCATTTAATCACTGAGGTAGTCAGAAAACAGAAACCTATCCTTCAAAGTTCGCGTGTCATTCGAATATCGTATCGAATAGCATCGTATAGTATAGCCTAACTTAGTCGTACAGCACAGTATAGTATGATATCGTCTTAGAGTTGCGATAACTGGATGTCGAATTGAGATAGAACAGCAATTGCGAGTCGTGTGTGTCGATAGCAAAATCGAATAATATCCCAAAACATAAGCATAAAACAAGAAAGCACACATAAACATATAAAATCAACAAGTCATCAGAGTACGCGGTTGCGGTTCTCAGAATCGAAACACATAAAATCGAGAGATAGATTGTCTGCGGCTACTAGACATTGACTACCCAAGGCGATTCGACTATTCGCAGTAGACTTGTCGTCACTTTCGACTCTGGAGGTCGTGTTTCTGCCTCGATTCTCGGGCATTCCGCACGCGCTTCCTAGGTCATACTTGTGAGTTCAGGTCGTTGGAGTCCATTGAGGCCTTGGTGTAACATCCGTCAAAAACGGATATTCAAAATCCGACCCGTCTTGAAATTCGGATCCAAATCCGTACAAAAATCAGGAATTTATATGTTAATTCGGTAAATTACCCAAAATTTGGGTTAAATCAAATAATTACAATATATATTATTATTTAATAAGTAAATTAATACTTTAATTAATCAAATAAATTAATATTGTAATTAAATAAATAAACTTTTAATGAAAGGGTTAGTTTGGTTAGAATAAACTAACTAGGTTAATTAAACCATAGTTGAAACCTAACCCGGTTAGGTTATTTATTAAAGGGGACCACTAACTGAGTTAGAAAACTCAGTTAGTCCAGTTAAGTGCCAAAAAACAGAAAAAAGGGTGGTTCCTCTTTAAGGAACCGGCCCCTTGCATGTCTCGAACCCGCGACCTCAACGTTAACAAGCAAGCACTTAACCACTCGGCCGGACATGCCACATCCAACCAATTATGGAAACATATTAATCTTATATGCAATTTCGAATTTAAACCAAATGATATTAGAGCGCCAAAAGGACTGTAACCGCGTTTGACTTTCCATTCTTCACATTTGGATATGAGCAACATTTTAAACACGTACTATGATATGTATGAAAACTTGTATACTCGCCAACATGCTTTTGTTGATTTTATTTTAATACATATTGCAGGTTGAATGATCAAGAAAACAAGAATCAAGCTAGGATGGACATTAGAAACCCACTTAGCATTTTTGATTATTGTTGAATGTTATGTTTATTTATTTGGAACTATGTACCCCACTTTACAATTTATGAAATGAATTTAATAATTTATTGTCACAATAGTGTTATGTTGTTTTGAGCAATTTGTTCGTCTCATCCCGATGTTTCCGCCATCGGTTGGGGTGTGACAGATTGGTATCAGAGCCATAACTATAGGGAATTAGGAAGATTGTTATACTTTTACCTAGCCTATAGTAGGAATACTCTGATACCAGATTGGTATCAGAGCCATAACTATAGAGAATTAGGTAGGATTGCCTTACTTTTGCCTAGCCTATAGTAGGAGTACTCTGATACCAGATTGGTATCAGAGCCATAACTATAGGGAATTAGGAATGCCTTGCCTAGTCTATAGTTTAGGAGCTTTTTCATTATGTGTTGCTTAAAACAACTTCCCTTCTATCTTCTTTGCTTCCCCCTATTCTTTTGGACTCTTAATATACATGCCTTTTCTAAGGCTAACACAATACACTTGTAGGCTTTGAAGACATCATGTAACACAATCGAAACGATTCGTCAAAATAGGGGTGATTCCCACATTTGGTAATGACTTTCACTCAGCTATACTTTGATTTTTGCACGAAATCTACCCTCAAGTTAGAAGTGATGTCCAAATCTTGAAGGGAGTTTTCCATTTCATATTCTAGTGGACCCTTATCTTTTGATAAGTACCAACCACATTAGGGTACGATGTTATCAAGTTAGAGATGAAACTCGCATCTTGTTTAACTAGTCCCACTCCTCGATTTTCGCTCTCGCCAAAGTTTCGATTTTCCCAATCGATTAAGGACGTGTAGTAACTGGAAGGACAAATATCGTTAGTCGCTCCTCGATGAGAGTATTTGTCCATTAGGCCAAAGCACGTTTCCTTAATTCGAAAAAGGACTTCGATTCACTTTGGAAGTGTCATATGTTACGTTCCGTGACAATCCATATTTTACGTTAAATATCTTTTATGTTATCTCAATTATTATGTGTTTTACGTTTGAGCGTTTCATTCATTTCAAGCTTGGAGACACGTTACACTCTTTCATTTTACATGTTACTCTATGTTAATAATTCATGTTACACTATGTGGAAACTCATGTTATGCTATGTGGAATTATTTGGAAAACTATATGCTATGTGAAACTATTTGAAACATTACATACTATGTGACACATTCATAGAAACAATTTTTCTCAAATAATCATTATGAGCAAGTCTCATTTATTCTCTCTCTTAAATCCTTGAATCTCATCTTTTCTAAAGTGATCCTCTTAGATTTCGAGGACGAAATCTCCTATAGTAGGGGAGACTGTAACATCCGTCAAAAACGGATATTCAAAATCCGACCCGTCTTGAAATTCGGATCCAAATCCGTACAAAAATCAGGAATTTATATGTTAATTCGGTAAATTACCCAAAATTTGGGTTAAATCAAATAATTACAATATATATTATTATTTAATAAGTAAATTAATACTTTAATTAATCAAATAAATTAATATTGTAATTAAATAAATAAACTTTTAATGAAAGGGTTAGTTTGGTTAGAATAAACTAACTAGGTTAATTAAACCATAGTTGAAACCTAACCCGGTTAGGTTATTTATTAAAGGGGACCACTAACTGAGTTAGAAAACTCAGTTAGTCCAGTTAAGTGCCAAAAAACAGAAAAAAGGGTGGTTCCTCTTTAAGGAACCGGCCCCTTGCATGTCTCGAACCCGCGACCTCAACGTTAACAAGCAAGCACTTAACCACTCGGCCGGACATGCCACATCCAACCAATTATGGAAACATATTAATCTTATATGCAATTTCGAATTTAAACCAAATGATATTAGAGCGCCAAAAGGACTGTAACCGCGTTTGACTTTCCATTCTTCACATTTGGATATGAGCAACATTTTAAACACGTACTATGATATGTATGAAAACTTGTATACTCGCCAACATGCTTTTGTTGATTTTATTTTAATACATATTGCAGGTTGAATGATCAAGAAAACAAGAATCAAGCTAGGATGGACATTAGAAACCCACTTAGCATTTTTGATTATTGTTGAATGTTATGTTTATTTATTTGGAACTATGTACCCCACTTTACAATTTATGAAATGAATTTAATAATTTATTGTCACAATAGTGTTATGTTGTTTTGAGCAATTTGTTCGTCTCATCCCGATGTTTCCGCCATCGGTTGGGGTGTGACAGATTGGTATCAGAGCCATAACTATAGGGAATTAGGAAGATTGTTATACTTTTACCTAGCCTATAGTAGGAATACTCTGATACCAGATTGGTATCAGAGCCATAACTATAGAGAATTAGGTAGGATTGCCTTACTTTTGCCTAGCCTATAGTAGGAGTACTCTGATACCAGATTGGTATCAGAGCCATAACTATAGGGAATTAGGAATGCCTTGCCTAGTCTATAGTTTAGGAGCTTTTTCATTATGTGTTGCTTAAAACAACTTCCCTTCTATCTTCTTTGCTTCCCCCTATTCTTTTGGACTCTTAATATACATGCCTTTTCTAAGGCTAACACAATACACTTGTAGGCTTTGAAGACATCATGTAACACAATCGAAACGATTCGTCAAAATAGGGGTGATTCCCACATTTGGTGATGACTTTCACTCAGCTATACTTTGATTTTTGCACGAAATCTACCCTCAAGTTAGAAGTGATGTCCAAATCTTGAAGGGAGTTTTCCATTTCATATTCTAGTGGACCCTTATCTTTTGATAAGTACCAACCACATTAGGGTACGATGTTATCAAGTTAGAGATGAAACTCGCATCTTGTTTAACTAGTCCCACTCCTCGATTTTCGCTCTCGCCAAAGTTTCGATTTTCCCAATCGATTAAGGACGTGTAGTAACTGGAAGGACAAATATCGTTAGTCGCTCCTCGATGAGAGTATTTGTCCATTAGGCCAAAGCACGTTTCCTTAATTCGAAAAAGGACTTCGATTCACTTTGGAAGTGTCATATGTTACGTTCCGTGACAATCCATATTTTACGTTAAATATCTTTTATGTTATCTCAATTATTATGTGTTTTACGTTTGAGCGTTTCATTCATTTCAAGCTTGGAGACACGTTACACGCTTTCATTTTACATGTTACTCTATGTTAATAATTCATGTTACACTATGTGGAAACTCATGTTATGCTATGTGGAATTATTTGGAAAACTATATGCTATGTGAAACTATTTGAAACATTACATACTATGTGACACATTCATAGAAACAATTTTTCTCAAATAATCATTATGAGCAAGTCTCATTTATTCTCTCTCTTAAATCCTTGAATCTCATCTTTTCTAAAGTGATCCTCTTAGATTTCGAGGACGAAATCTCCTAAAGTAGGGGAGACTGTAACATCCGTCAAAAACGGATATTCAAAATCCGACCCGTCTTGAAATTCGGATCCAAATCCGTACAAAAATCAGGAATTTATATGTTAATTCGGTAAATTACCCAAAATTTGGGTTAAATCAAATAATTACAATATATATTATTATTTAATAAGTAAATTAATACTTTAATTAATCAAATAAATTAATATTGTAATTAAATAAATAAACTTTTAATGAAAGGGTTAGTTTGGTTAGAATAAACTAACTAGGTTAATTAAACCATAGTTGAAACCTAACCCGGTTAGGTTATTTATTAAAGGGGACCACTAACTGAGTTAGAAAACTCAGTTAGTCCAGTTAAGTGCCAAAAAACAGAAAAAAGGGTGGTTCCTCTTTAAGGAACCGGCCCCTTGTATGTCTCGAACCCGCGACCTCAACGTTAACAAGCAAGCACTTAACCACTCGGCCGGACATGCCACATCCAACCAATTATGGAAACATATTAATCTTATATGCAATTTCGAATTTAAACCAAATGATATTAGAGCGCCAAAAGGACTGTAACCGCGTTTGACTTTCCATTCTTCACATTTGGATATGAGCAACATTTTAAACACGTACTATGATATGTATGAAAACTTGTATACTCGCCAACATGCTTTTGTTGATTTTATTTTAATACATATTGCAGGTTGAATGATCAAGAAAACAAGAATCAAGCTAGGATGGACATTAGAAACCCACTTAGCATTTTTGATTATTGTTGAATGTTATGTTTATTTATTTGGAACTATGTACTCCACTTTACAATTTATGAAATGAATTTAATAATTTATTGTCACAATAGTGTTATGTTGTTTTGAGCAATTTGTTCGTCTCATCCCGATGTTTCCGTCATCGGTTGGGGTGTGACACTTGGTGAGATAAATAAAATCCAGAACAAACTGCCAAGGTCAGGGTTTCACCCCTTGGCTTAGCAATTTCTTCCTTGTTTTTAATAAAATAAAGGAGATTATTCGTCAAAATATGGATTTCACTCCTGATTTGGCATAACCTCCTTGGTTTGTTGGTGAAAATAATGAGATGAGCATGAATAAACGAATAAAATTAGCATAAGTCAGGCAGTTTGGTCAGGAGTTTGCGGCTTTCACACCTATTCCCAACTAAACCTACCGACTTTTATTTGAAAATTCGAGTGCAGTGATAGGGAAGGATTGCAGAATTAAGCACATAAACTTGGTCTGATGGTTCCTAACTATAGTCTAGGTCTCTAAGACAGCGACCCGGACTAGGTCGTGTCTAACCTAATTCCCTATAGTTATGGCTCTGATACCAATCTGTCACACCCCAACCGATGGCGGAATCATCGGGGCGCGGCACTGAGCGAAACAGATTGTCCAGAAGTTTCCACAACAACTATAATATAAATTCAGCTTAAATGACACGTCCCATACCGTGTCCCAAATAAATAAACAAGTTATCACAGAAAGCAACTAGGCAAATAACTCCGTTCCGACAACTCAGATTTAATTATTACAGACAAATGTTTATTATTTTTAGACTCCCTAGCCTTGGTTTCATCAGCATGCGCCTAAGCATCCTAGCAACTTAAACACCTGTCACATACGTTAAAATAAAGTCAATACATATAATGTAAAGGTGAGCATACAAGTTTGATACTAGCATATAGAGTTCGAATAGTTTACGCATAACCAGCACGTGCACAGATAACAATGATGCATGTAAATTATCGATATGGGCCTATCAATACCAGTGACTGCGGGTTGACTGTCTGAGACAGTTCGCAATACATGATCACCACCGTAAATCATGCAAGTAGATTGTCCTTAACAACCCCCGTGTGAACGGGTGCTGAGTCCAAACTATAGTACTATGTTGCTAAGGCAGGTAGACAACTTTCCACGTGTAAACATAATAACAAGCATCAATCACGTAATACATGCAATCGGTTAGCGTTCAAATAGTTTAAATAGTGTGTTCGATTGTGATTTTGATAGGTAACGTATGTAACACCCAAAAGTGCTAAAGCAAAAAGGGTTCGAGTATACTCACAGTGATTGATTATGGATTGAAGGGAGTGCTGAGAGTAGGGTTAGCCTGAATAGTTCGATAGCACAACAATGAGTAACGTGGAAAGTAAACAAGTGCGAATGGATCGAATGGGCTGGTCGATCGAACGGCAGGTTCGATCGAACGGCCTGTTCGATCGGCCGGTTGACTCGATCGGCTAGGCCATTCTAGTGGATTGTTTCTTCCTCTGGTGTGTTTGTGTTTGAGGATTTGAACTTTTGAAGTTTTCGTTGCAGCATTTGAGAACACTGAAGTGTTCCTTCCTTTCAAGTCAATCGATCGAGCGGTTCGCTCGATCGGCTAGGAATTTCAGAAGTGGTCCTCAACAGAATGTCACTCGATCGAACAGTCTGTTCGATCGGCTGGCATTCCCTACTACGAACGAGTTGTGAAGACGGTTAAGTGTTGAAGCATAGTATCTCATGATCCGAATAGTAATGTTTACCAATCGAGTGACATGTTCGATCGAACACTACTTCGTCAATACTATACCTCATGAAATTTTGAAAGTGTGGGACCATGTGCTAGCCGATCGGCTGGCCCGGTCGATCGGCTGGCATGTCCGATCGGCTGGGCTGTTCGAACAGCCTAGCCGTTCGGCCAGCATTCCTGACCTGATCAGCCTTTCGTCCAACACTTGGCTGTTTGTTTATTTGTCATTCTTTCAAGGTATCTTGACAACGTGTTGAACTATGGTAACCTCCGTTCCTACTTGTTTCTTTCGCTCGAACAGGAATCACCCAAGTCCGGCCGGTGAACGGTTCGGAATGTCGGTTTAGAGTTTAACCCGAAATCGGTGAACCTTGTTCATAGAACCCGAATCTTGAAACTTTTAGCTAGTTGAATGATTAGTTAGTCGGTTCAAGCTCCGTTTCTATTGATTTGAAGGCATTGAGTGTAAAAGAGTTGAAATAAGTTGGGATTCCTTCTTTCAATCCTTCACAACTTGTAGATGTTTAGATCTTTGATAGTTCTTAACTTGTTTATGTGGAAATCGGTTAGATCTGAGCTAATCATAGTCGAATGAGGCCAAAACATGATGTTCTTCAAGAACACCATGATGACATCACCCAAGAACACTTAGATCTTGGTGATTTCACGGTTAGAATCCAAGTTTTGAAAGATAGAAAGGTGTAGAATCAGGTAATGATAAAAAACGTACAAGAATTAGAGTGAAAACTTACCGGGATTGAGAGAAATCTGAGAAAAGGTGGAGAAGATAGCTGGTTCGGTCAGAGCTTTCCAAAAATGGAAAGTATGACAATGACAGTCCTATTTATAGGCTTCCAAAAGAGGAAAGTGGCAGCCGATCGGCTGGGAGTTCCGATCGAGTGGGCTGCTCGATCGGCTGGCAAGATGCTAGCCGATCGGCTGGCCTGTTCGATCAGGATGCTTCCTGTTCGATCCGCCACACACACTTTGAGTATTTTGCGACAATTTTCGACATTTCGATTTCGATGGACGATGATACGAATACGATAGAGTTTCTAGTCAAATTACTTTTAATCCCAACCACTATATCTAACATACAATCTTCTATAAGTCACGTTTCGATGTCGGTTTCGATTAAGTTCGATTGCTTTTCAAGTTTCGATTCGATTTTCGATTGATTACCGCATCAAACATAAAGTAAACACGCACAAGTAACACATAAGGCACACACACATATAACAATACCACCATTCGTATAATTCGAGTCTCGAGTTCGATTGATTGATAGATCGGTTTGATTACTGATTAGTTATCTTTATCACATTGTTACTTCCTATCATTCACAGTCGTAGATCGGTTCGATTTAAGACACATTCGATTACTTCGATTCTTGCTGATTACAACACTTACTCCACATAATACAACTAAAACATAAAATCGACTATCTACAGTCAAAGAAAGTCAAAGTTGACTTGGACTTTGACTTGACTTTGACATTCGAAAACACAGGGTGTTACAGGTTAGGCCTAAAATGTCTAGTTTATAACAAGAGCAAAATATAAATAATTTATGTGAAATTATTCCCGTTCCAAACCAGATGCTACTCTTCCGACCAAAGGGACGCTACGTAACCCTAATAAAAAAACACAAAAAATAGCATTTACCCTTTGAAATTTGTTATCTGACTAGGGTTATGCGTCGCCCGCGTTGCGGGCGCTAAATCGAACATTTCTTAGTTTAATAACATATATGCCTTTATTTCGGTTACTTATACATGCTACTTATAACACGATCTCAAAAAAAGATACATCGAGTCAACCAATTATGTGACAACCCGTGTTTTCAAGATTTCTATAGTTCCTTCGATGCTTGGCGTGTATGTGCTGAAGGAACGAACTGTTTAAATAACTATTTGATATTTATTTTTTATTATTATGTCCGATATAAGAATGATTGGAAATACAGTTACGGTTGGAGTCGTAAATGCTAGATGTCTATGAATAAAAATAATTCCCCTCCTCTTTTAATTGCCCTCGGCCCAAACCACTTGTGTGTCTCGGCCCAACCCTCTCTCGAACCTCAATTGAGCCCAATCTCTAAAACAAAGCCCAAAATTGAACACCTTATACGTTGGATTTATGATTGGGCTTGGTAGAGCCCAAGTGGATAATTGTTAGGGGTCGGCTATGAGTTCTAATGTTTTACCGGTTCTAGTTATTATAAGTATGAATTACGCAATTTATTAACAACACACATTCAAACCCTAGACTCCCTAGAGTTCATACGGCAGATTTCTTGGATCGAAGCTTCACTCCCCACGATTTCTGTATATCTTAATCAGGTTAGTGCATGTTTATATTAAGTGCATGATGTATTTAGTTGAAAATTGTGTTGTGTATGGAAGGACTGATAACGAATATATATTATGTTTGATATTATGTTTGTGGAGTAACTTGGTATGTTGCATATCCAATATGTTGCATGACAAAGTGATGATATGAAACTGTTAGTATATATGGATCGAATAGGGTTGGTTGTAGTGGTAGTCGATATGGTGATGCTAGGGAATTTAGTATGATAATGATGTTCCTGATGTAAATAAGATATTAATAACCAATTGTTGCTTTAGGGTTTATGTTAACCAATAAGGATTGCATGATCATATGACAAGTTTTACTTATTTAAATGGATGAAATAATCATCGGACTAACTGGTTGGATATTGCTTGAAGATGTGACGGGGTTAGCTGGGCCGATTGGGCTTCGCCTGATCATGGGCCTGTAGCCGAAGTTGGGGTGATCAGCCTGGGCCAAACCTTGTCTTGATCGCACCACTATCACTGCCCTCACACCTTGTGTATTGAGTCATAGAATAAATTATTTGATGGTATGATTATGTTAATAGCTTATGTGATTGAATGAGTTGTATATATGAATCTGATTGGGTGCGACCCAATAATAGTTACATGTGATCATAGGAAAGTCTTGCAATATATGGATGGATGCTTGGTCGATATTATTAATTAACCAGAGTTATATTCATTAATCAGTTTGGGGTGTTTACTTCTGGCCGTAATCATTAATAAAAATGTAGAATCAAACACATTGCATGATTTTAATTAGGCATAGGATGATATTGTTTTATTAATGAACCTGATTGATTTGGTTTTAACTATTGGGCTACCATTGAGGGGATTGTTTGTAGAATAGTTGAGTGTGTTGATTATTTAAATAAGTTACATAATAAATGGATAACATGAAACTGTTATCAAATATGGAGGGTTGACATGATGATGATGTTTTGTCTGATATGTATATGTGGTGTATGACCAAATTATTAGGGTAGGATAATCATAACTTGGCTAGTTCAATGATGAATATTATAATAGGGAATGGCGGCTCATGTGTATGTTGTAGCCTTGATCAAAGTTGTCACACCCCGATTTCCACGTGTCTCACCGGTGGGCCCGGTGGGGGATTACCGTGACGATGTTGGCAACAATATAGTCAAACCACACAATTATATAATGCACAGCGGAAGCATAAGATAAATATATAAAATTTCAACCTCTGATTGTAATATCAAAATGTATTACAGGGGTTGGATATATCCACAGTGGATCGTAAATAAAAGTAAAGTATTGTTCCATTAGATACTGCAATCAAGCTTGCGAGGCTTATCCCGACGCTAGGGAGCTAATACCAGCCAATTACGTTTAGGTACCTGCACTTAATCTTTTTGGGAAAAATACGTCAGTTTACACTGGTAAATACATTCAACTGACACATTTGAAAATGTTTATTAAAATTGATTTGAATGCACAAGGCACAAACTCTTTTATAACTTGGGAAAATTCATAATGATCTTGTGAACGTTTTACATGTTCTTTTATGCGTTCAGTAGCCCGGGTCGTGCCGGGTTAAAGATTTATAGACACACCACGTTTGCGTAAAACCGTAGTACAGAAACCAACGGCTACGTCTTTTAGTTTTAATGTCGACACTTTATACCGGGTGTACGCCTACACCGGGATGTCGATGGTCGTGGCCATTTCGTAAAATGATGCCGAGGATATCCGGGACAACGGTCATTAAACCCCCCAAAGGCTTATAAGCAACAAAACTGTTTAAATGAGCCGATCATATTTAATCAATTAACCACCTAAGCGATGGAAGTATATAATGCTCAATCAAGCGGTATTAATATACCGTAACCCAAGCCCATATAGGGGAAATAAGTCAAAAGTATTTACCTTTGCAAGTATTAATCCTTAATTTAGATCAAGTCACCGATAGCTTTTACTGGGGCTCCTAATCTGGAACGAAGGTTTTAATTAACCTCTTGGAATCCTAACGGTCCTTGTATTAGCCGTAGCTTAAACCGGTTGATTCCGATATATATGGATATGGTTAATTCGCACGAAAAGGCGAAAACCGAGAATGGAGTATGATTTGGACCCAACAAGTTCGGAGACTTGTTTTATATGGGTTTATAGTTCATACTCTGGATTTTGGGGTTCAAATAATATAATTTGACCCATATCGGCTATTGCACGAAAACTAGTTTCATGAGCCGCACCGTGTGCGCAAATAGGCGAAACGGTTAACTATGAGAGTCGTACGCTTATTTCCTAAGTCAATATGCCTTAAAAGTATTTTGGTATCAGTAGGATACCTCCGGTAATGCCCGTAACGAGTTTAAGTTTATATTATGCCCCGTAGGGGCTTTTCGGTCACTTTAAAGACTTTAAAAAGGCTTTTCGAGTTCTACAGGAAATCTGAGTTTCCCGAACAACTTATAAAGCTTAAAATACTTTATTTATTATTTAAAACCAGTGGCAACTGGAATCGGGTCAAAAGACCTTGTAGAACTCCCGTTTTGGCCAAAAAGGGCATATTAGGTATTTACCGAACCGTAGCCATAACCACAGGTTATGAGCAAGGTAAAAATTATTAAAAATCTTTAAAATTCCCAAAATATTATTTTACCACAGTGGGTAAAAGTTTTGGTGACAAAAACTTGGGTTAAATGGGCGTTATGCTAATTGCGCCGTTAATTACAAAACTTTCTTAAAAGTGCGCCTTTTAGCATAACTCTCATTCTAGACCTCGGATTGACGTGAAACTTTAAGGACATGCTTATAATTTAACAAGCAAGGTTTTGGTCTGTTCACGTGTCCTAAATACTCGTTTTAATTTTAAAAGGCCGTTACGGTCAACTTTTAGGCGAATGACGGAAATACGTAAAAGACTCGGATAACTCATGAACCGACCACAGAGGCGTATACCAACATGTGACCTGGTCCTAAGAGAGTCCTAAGGTATATTTATACCTCACTAAAACGGGTCAGAACTGAAGTCAAAGCAAAAGTCAAACTTATGCGACTTTCGGCTCCGAACCGGTTCTATATAGCAAATGATCGATTCAAACGAGCGCAAACACATTTATATACTTATTATCATGTTTTATGATTATCAAAACAGGTTCCATAACATATATATTACAGATTATGCATAAATCGCCAAAATAGCTTTCTGTTGACTTTTTAACCGCGCGTTTGACTCGATATTTGACATAGTTAGAGTGGTGATCAGGGGGAACCCTTTTAGAGGTTTATTACCCACATAGATACCAACTCATAACCATTTTTGATTCGTCATAAGACTGAACCATTTGCAAGATATTGCAATGACAACCGTTAGTTACGACGGTTGCGTTTATGAGCTATAACTATGGAAATGTGAAACCAAAATGGTTATGAACGACTTACAGAAGTTGCTTCTTGATTATAGAACAGAAGAGAAGGCTTGGGAGCACTTAGAATGATCAGTAGTTGTGTTTTTGATTGTGTGAATGGTTATGAACTAAGGTGTGCTATTTATAGCAAATGTTAAGCATGTATGATCATTACAACACCTACAACAGGTCAGGGGTGATGGGTAGATGTCCCCTAAGGGTTATGGGTCGAGCATAGGGTGCCCATGCCCATTTGTTGGTTGTTTGATCATTCAAAAGCTCCAAAAGCCAAGTAGTTACTATAATTCTGCATCTGGGCGTCGTACGCGACCCGCATGGACATTCCACGCAACATTTACGCGGGTCGCCTGGGATCAGAAGATCAGACGCGTAGTTGAGGAGGCTCGCGGCCCGCCTCAACTTATGTTTAAACCTTACGCGGGTCGCGTGAGGTTATATTTTCTGAATTTTTCAAATCTTTTATAATGATTACAGAATCGGGCCATTAATAACGAAATCTTTCGTAATGATTCGCCTGACCTTTCGGATTTGAAGGGGTAACTTTGCGGTTTGGCCCTCGGTTATTTACCGATAGGGGCCTCGTGTTAATTACCCGCATTATTAAGTCCCCGGTTTATTTATTAATTATATTGGAAAGCCTTAACTTTCACTGTTGACGCTTTTAACCCTTCTTCTACGAATTCGATCGTAACTTTCTCGTTTCATATCGAAACTTCGCGAAATTCATATATATTATTTTAGTGAGGGTATAATACCGTTACAAAGTCTTGGGAACGTTAAAGGGTCACTCAGAGGTATTATTAAACATGTTGACACAGTTAACCCCTGTAGTTTGTAATCTCTCACTTTCTTCCGCGTTTTATTTTTGTACGATTTATTCGTTTGAAGGTTTAAGCATTATTTAGGGATACTATACAGTATATTTACCCTTGTTGACATTTATAACCCTCGAATTTATATACTTTCAGGGTTTGTCAAAATTAGTCCTTTATTTATTATAGATGCCACGTGTAAACAAATGACACGTGTTAGCACATCATTGGACACAAAATTTCGAGGTGTTACATCCTCACCCCCTTAAAATAAATCTCGACCCGAGATTTACTCAAATAAATAGGGGTATTTTTCTTTCATTGTAGCTTCGACTTCCCACGTATATTCAGGACCTCTACGAGCATCCCATTTGACTTTTACAATCGGTACGTGCTTTCTGCGAAGCTTCTTCACCTGTCGATCTTCAATCGACAAGGGTTTTTCTATGAACTTTAAGCTCTCATCTATATGCACATCTGTGTGTGGAATCACCAACGACTCGTCGGCGAAGCACTTTTTGAGATTGCAGATGTGGAACACATTGTGAATTCCATTGAGCTCTTCAGGCAAGTTTAGTTTATAGGCAACTGATCCGACTCGTTCAATGACCTCAAAAGGCCCTATGTATCTCGGACTCAGCTTGCCCTTCTTGCCGAAGCGCATCACCCCCTTCCAGGGTGACACCTTAAGTAATACTTTTTCACCCACTTCGAAGTGAAAATCCTTACGCTTTGGATCAGCGTAGCTCTTCTGCCTATCACGGGCAGCCTTGAGACGTTCCCGGATCTGGACAATCTTGTCCGTCGTCTGGAAAACAATCTCTGGTCCCGATAATTGGACCTCTCCTACTTCCGCCCAACAAACAGGCGATCTGCATTTCCTACCATATAATGCCTCAAAAGGCGCAGCCTTTATGCTGGTGTGGTAGCTATTATTGTAGGAGAATTCGATCAGGGGTAGGTTTTTATCCCACTTTCCACCTAAATCGATCGCACATGCACGAAGCATGTCTTCTAGCGTTTGGATAGTACGCTCACTTTGACCGTCTGTCTGTGGATGGTAAGCCGTACTAAAATTTAAACGCGTGCCCAAAGATTGCTGGAAACTCTTCCAGAAGTGAGATGTGTATCTAGTATCCCTGTCGGAGATGATAGACACAGGTATGCCGTGTAAGGCTACAATCTTATCAACATAAAGTTGGGCTAACATATCGGAGCTATACGTCTCCTTGATGGGTAGAAAATGAGCTGATTTAGTCAGCCTATCGACTATGACCCATATTGTATCATTTCCTTTCCTGGTTTTGGGTAACTTGGTTATGAAGTCCATAGTTACGCATTCCCATTTCCACTCGGGAAGTTCAGGCTGTTGTAGCAAGCCAGACGGCTTTTGGTGCTCGGCTTTGACTTGAGCACAAGTCAGGCACTTTGCTACATGGGCGGCTACAGACTTTTTCAAGCCTATCCACCAATAATTTGCCTTTAAGTCTTGGTACATTTTGTCAGCACCAGGATGGACTGAGTATTTGGAACTATGGGCTTCCTGGAGAACAACATCTCGTAGTCCCCCATAAATCGGAACCCATATACGTCCATTCAGCCTAAGAATTCCATCCTTGCTAAGAGTCAACTGCTCCGCAGTTACTCCCAGCTTTTCATTAGGATAATTAGCTTCCAACACAGCCTCTCGCTGTGCAGCCAAAATCCTTTCAATCAAATTATTTTTAACTTCAATGCTCTTGGCATTGATTCGAATGGGTTTTACCCTTTCTTTTCTGCTCAATGCATCGGCGACTACATTCGCCTTGCCGGGATGGTACCTGATTTCGCAGTCATAATCATTCAGGGTTTCCATCCAACGGCGTTGTCTCATGTTCAACTCCTTCTGGTTGAACAGGTGCTGGAGGCTTTTGTGATCAGAATAAACCACAAATTTAATGCCATAAAGGTAGTGCCTCCACAACTTAAGTGCAAATACAACGGCACCCAACTCCAAGTCATGGGTGGTGTAATTCTTTTCATGCACCTTTAATTGCCTTGAAGCATAGGCAATCACCTTGCCCTTCTGCATAAGCACACACCCCATGCCTGTATGTGATGCATCGCAGTAAACTACGAATTCATCTGTACCTTCCGGTAATGTCAACACAGGTGCGTTGCTTAGCTTCTGCTTCAGTATTTCAAAGGACTCTTGCTGCTTCGGGCCCCAAATGTACTTTTCTTTCTTCTTGGTCAAGGAAGTCAAGGGCGCAGCAATCCTTGAAAAATTTTCAATAAACCTTCTGTAGTATCCTGCTAAACCCAGGAAGCTACGAATCTCGGTAGGCGTCTTTGGCTCTTGCCAGTTCATGACCGCCTCTACCTTAGCGGGATCCACTTGGATACCACGCTCACTCACAACGTGTCCTAAAAACTGAACCACTCTTAGCCAGAATTCGCATTTCGAGAATTTGGCGTAAAGTTTCTCACGTTGTAGTAACTCGAGAATGCAACGGAGGTGCTTCTCGTGGTCAGCTTGGTTCTTGGAATATATAAGGATATCGTCGATGAAGACTATGACGAATTTGTCCAAGTATGGCTTGCAAACGCGATTCATGAGATCCATGAACGCAGCCGGTGCATTTGTGAGCCCAAAAGGCATCACTAGGAACTCGTAATGACCATAGCGAGTCCTAAATGCAGTCTTGTGTACATCTTCATCTCTGACCCTTAGTTGATGATAACCCGACCTTAAGTCGATCTTTGAGAAGTAGCTTGCTCCTTGCAGCTGATCGAACAGATCATCGATCCTTGGTAAAGGATATCTGTTCTTTATGGTAACTTTATTCAGCTCTCTATAGTCGATGCACAACCGCATCGATCCGTCCTTCTTCTTTACAAATAGGACAGGAGCTCCCCAGGGAGATGAACTAGGTTTGATAAAACCTTTCGCCAGCAGTTCATCCAACTGGGTCCTCAGTTCTTTCATTTCCGTTGGAGCTAGCCTGTAAGGTGCTCTTGCTATCGGAGCTGCTCCAGGAATGATGTCTATTCTGAACTCCACTTGTCTATCTGGTGGCAAACCAGGTAGTTCTTCAGGAAAAACCTCGGGGTATTCAGAAATGACAGGAAGATCCTCGATCTTCGGCTTTGGTTCTTCTATTATCACCTGAGCCATGTAAATTACACAGCCTCTGTTCAAACACCTTGAAGCTTTCAGCATAGATACGTCTTCGGGCAACCCGTAATGCGTATCCCCTCGAATGGTAAGAGATTCACCACTCGGAGTCTTTAAAACTATTTGCCGCTTGCCGCAAATGATTTGGGCCTGGTTATGGGATAACCAGTCCATGCCTAGCACGATATCAAAACCCGCCAATTTGAAGGGAAGTAGAGATAAAGGAAAAGAATGGTTCCTAATGGATATTTCACATCCTTCTAGAACGGTAGAGACGGTTTCTATCGTTCCGTCTGCTAACTCTACTTCGTATTTCATGTCTAGGGTTTTGATTGGCATATTTAGTAGTTGGCAAAATTTCTGGTCTACAAAGGACTTGTCAGCGCCAGAATCGAACAGTACTCTTGCAAATATATTATTTACGAGAAAAGTACCTGTAAGCACATTGTCGTCCTTGACCGCTTCCTTTGCATCCAAGCGAAAAACTCTCGCATTTGTCTTCTTAGTTTCTTCCGCCTTCTTGGCATACTTTGGGCAATTACTCTTTATGTGCCCCTTTTCATTACAATTAAAGCAGGTTGCGTCCTTTATCTTTTTGCACTCCACTGTTTTGTGCTCCTTGGACTTGCATAGCCCACAGGGTGGAGTCCTTTGTTGCGACTGTGAACCAGACGCAAACCTACACTTCCCGGAGTGAGGTTTCTTGCAGACCTTGCAGTAAGGTCTTCCATCAGCTTGCCCCTCCTTCTTTGCCTCCGACCCTCTCTTGCCCTCACCGTTTCCACGGTGCTTTTTCCCAGATTTTCGTGAGGTATCATCCTCACGTTTTCGCTTTTCAGCCTCCTTGCTCCTTTGTGCTCTCAGACGGACAGCATCAAGTGTAAGAGACAAGGAGAGGTCAGTAACTGACCTGAAGGTCGTTGGCCTAGAGGCCTTTACGCTGGCCTTGATCGCCGGCTCTAAGCCCCCAATGAATCGGGCAATCCTTCGTGGTTCTGGTGTCACAAGATATGGCACCAGGCGTGACATAGTATTAAAGCTTGTCAGATAAGCTTGACAATCCAGGTTTGTCATCACTAGTGAGACAAAATCAGCCTCAATCTTCTCAACCTCGTGCTGAGGGCAGTAGTTTTCTTTTATGAGGGTAATAAACTCCCCCCAAGACATTTTGTACAAGGCAGACTTACCTGAAGCCTGCACCAGAGCTCTCCACTACGCCAGGGCCTCGCCCTTGAATGACTGGGACACAAACTTAACCACGTCCCTCTCAGCGCACCCGCTGATGTCCACAATCGTGTCCATCTCGTCCAGCCAGGTGATACAATCAACCGCACCTTTTTCCCCTGTAAATTCACGGGGCTTGCATGATACAAAGTATTTGTAGGTGCAACCCTTAGCACTGGACGCATCAGTGTATTCTCTATCGCGGTGAACGCTGTGCTCAGTAGACGAATGCTTGTCGTCATCTTTCTTGGGTTCAGAGGGTGGTTTGGAGTGTGTCTTTGGTTTAGAGGGTGGTTTTGACACAGTTCTGCCTTGAGACTCAGTATTTTGACGATCAATAGCTGCCTGG